>NW_027248504.1:0-120000 GCF_031021105.1 Erythrolamprus reginae
TAGTAGTAGTAGCAGTAGTAATAGATGTTCCTGCCTAAGCAGGAGATTGGGCTACAAGACCTCCAATGTCCCTTCCAACTCTGTATTATTAATATTATTATTATTATTATTATTATTATTAGTAGTAGTAGTAGTAGTAGTAGCAGCAGTAGTAGTAGATGTTCCTGCCTAAGCAGGAGATTGGGCTACAAGACCTCCAATGTCCCTTCCAACTCTGTACTATAGTAGTAGTAGTAGTAGCAGTAGTAATAGATGTTCCTGCCTAAGCAGGAGATTGGGCTACAAGACCTCCAATGTCCCTTCCAACTCTGTATTATTAATATTATTATTATTATTATTATTATTATTATTATTATTATTATTATTAGTAGTAGTAGTAGTAGTAGTAGTAGTAGTAGATGTTCCTGCCTAAGCAGGGGCTGGGCTCCAGGACCTCCAAGGCCCCTTCCAACCTCTGCTATTCTGTGATGGGCAGAAGGCAGGCGATAACGCAGATATCTTAGCTAGGCATTTCCAAGGAAGGGGGAGATTTCCCAATTAAAGAAGAATGCCTCCCCCCCCCCCCCCCGTTTGTGGAAATCCGAAAGCCGCTGATCTCCCGCCGCAATCCCGCAACGGCGCATCACACTGCAAGCAAACGTGGTTCCGCCGATGCGTTGCAACCAGGGGGCTCGTTATGGGAATAAAGCAGCTCAGAAACTTGATTAACGTGACCTATATAACGGTGGGAGGAGGATCTTGCAGCCGGCAAAAGAGGGAAAAGCATAAAACTGCGGCAAAGCCTGCAGCCCCTCGACTGGGGGAGACACATGCGTCAAAAGGGGCCAAGCGAATAAGGCCGGAAGGGACGGTTCGGTTTGGAGGAGGAGAACTGAAGGAGGAGGGCGGCCAGATCTTTCCCTTCGATTAGGGGGACGTTCTGCAGATCTCCGGCTAAGGAAAAAAGACGTGGTGGGGAGGAGGAATCTGGAGAAATTGGCACTTGGAGTTGGGGGTGGGGGGCCTGTTGAGGATCCTTGCAGATGGGGTGGTTGGGGGGGGGATGAAGTGGGGATAAAGCAAGAAATGGCTTTCCAAAAAGTGGGAAATGCCCTCTGCATTGTCATTTGGAGCCGTTATTTGGGAGGGAGGGGCAGATCTGGAGGGGGGGTCTATTCCTTGCAATAGCAGGAATCTCCCCACCTACTGCCCGGGAGCACTGATGAAGTTATCTAGTTGGGTCATGAAACGTCTGCAAGAAAATAAACTCAGGGAGCACCAAGGACACCCCAAATTCTCCTCCTCCTCCTCTCTTCCTTCTTCTTCTCTTCCTCCTCTTCCTACTGTTCCTCCTCCTCCTCTTCTTTTCAATCCTCACTTCCTTCTAGTTTCGTTTAGATTAGATTAGATTTATTGGATTTATATGCCGCCCCTCTCCGCAAACTCGGGAGGGGGGGGCCTCCCAACAAGGTAAAAACAATACATAATAACAAATCCAATACCCACCAATCCAATTACAATGTTAAGCTAAAAAATTCATAAAAAACAACCCCAGAATATTAAAAAAACAAGCACACAATCAATCATACTCCAAAACAACATGGGCAAGGGGGAGATGTTTCAGTTCCCCCATGTCTGACGGCAGAGGTGGGTTTTAAGGAGTTTGCGAAAGGCAAGGAGGGTGGGGGCAATCCTAATCTCAGGGGGGAGCTGGTTCCAGAGGGTCGGAGCCACCACAGAGAAGGCTCTTCCCCTGGCTCCCCTGAATATTCCCCTAATATTCCCCTGAATATTAAAAAAACAAGCACACAATCAATCATACTCCAAAACAACATGGGCAAGGGGGAGATGTTTCAGTTCCCCCATGTCTGACGGCAGAGGTGGGTTTTAAGGAGTTTGCGAAAGGCAAGGAGGGTGGGGGCAATCCTAATCTCAGGGGGGAGCTGGTTCCAGAGGGTCGGAGCCACCACAGAGAAGGCTCTTCCCCTGGCTCCCGCCAGATGACATTGTTTAGTCGACGGGACCCGGAGAAGGTCAATTCTGTGGGACCTAACCGGTCACTGGGATTCGTGCGGCAGAAGGCGGTCCCGGAGATATTCTGGTCCAGTGCCATGAAGGGCTTTATAGGTCATGACCAACACTTTGAATTGTGACCGGAACCTGATTGGCAGCCAGTGCAGGCCGTGGAGTGTTGGCGAAACGTGGGCAGATCTTGGAAGCCCCACGATGGCTCTTGCGGCCGCGTTCTGCACAATCTGAAGTTTCCGAACACTCTTCAAAGGTAACCCCATGTAGAGAGCATTGCAGTAATCGAACCTCGAGGTAATGAGGACATGAGTGACTGTGAGCAGTGACTCCCTGTCCAAATAGGGCCGCAACTGGTGCACCAGGCGAACCGGGGCAAACGCCCTTCTAGAAACATAGAAACATAGAAGACTGACGGCAGAAAAAGACCTCATGTCCATCTAGTCTGCCCTTATACTATTTCCTGTATTTTATCTTACAATGGACATATGTTTATCCCAGGCATGTTTAAATTCAGTTGCTGTGGATTTACCAACCACGTCTGCTGGTAGTTTGTTCCAAGCATCTACTACTCTTTCAGTAAAATAATATTTTCTCACGTTGCTTCTGATCTTTCTCCCAACTGCCCTCAGATTGTGTCCCCTTGTTCTTGGGTTCACTTTCCTATTAAAAACACTTCCCTCCTGGACCTTATTTAACCCTTTAACCCATTTAAATGTTTCGATCATGTCCCCCCTTTTCCTTCTGTCCTCCAGACTAGACAGACTGAGTAGCACTGATGGTGTTCCCTAGCTGGGTCATGAAACGACTGCAAGAGAACCATCAATCTCGGAGAGGAACCAAGGACCCCACTGTTCTCCTCTTCCTTTCCACAAACTCTCCTCCCTTCTACCATAGCACTGATGAGGTTCCCTAGCTGGGTCATGAAACGTCTGCAAGAGAACCACCGAGCTCAGGAAGCACCACGGACCCCCACCGCTGTCCTCATAGAAACATAGAAGACTGACGGCAGAAAAAGACCTCATGGTCCATCTAGTCTGCCCTTATACTATTTCCTGTATTTTATCTTAGGATGGATATATGTTTATCCCAGGCATGTTTAAATTCAGTTACTGTGGATTTATTTACCCACCACGTCTGCTGGAAGTTTGTTCCAAGCATCTCCTACTCTTTCAGTAAAATAATATTTTCTCATGTTGTTTTTGATCTTTCCCCCAACTAACTTCAGATTGTGTCCCCTTGTTCTTGTGTTCACTTTCCTATTAAATCCTCCGATTCAATTTGAGTGAAGAATCATCCCAGAGCTTTGAAGGTCCTTCCGTTGGGTTAGGGTTGGGTTCCAGAGAGGCTGGTGGGACAAATTTTGGAGAAGAAGCTGGGGGTGAAATCCTGAGGATGCTTTTCCAGACTTGGGAGGGGAATAAAGTGGGAACGAAGCAACCGACGCCTTCCTAAACTGGATTATCTTGGTCCGGAGGGCCATTTCGGACAGCAGGACCTTTGTGAAGGCAGCGGTTTTTCTTAGTGATGCAACAGCTGAGAGCTTGGAGGAAGACAGTGGGGAGACAACGCAGCCACCGCCCCCCAAGCTGGCGCTCCCCAGATGTCTGGGCCTTGTTTTTCTTTAATTTGAAAGCTGCTTTGTAGGGCAGGAACTAGAATAACCAAAGCAATCCGTGTTTATTTTCTTTTTTAAATACAGTATAAGGAATGCATTGCTCATGTGTACCAGAGCTGTCATTAAGTGTTGTAGCTTATGATTCTTGACGAACTTCTCTTTTCTTTTCCATTCCACATTTTCTGTTCTATTCTATTCCTTACTCCCTTTTCTATTCTATTCTATTCCATTCTTTATTCCCGCTCCGACTCTACGGAGAGGGGCGGCATACAAATCTAATAAACTATTATTATTATTATTATTATTATTATTATTATTATTATTATCTATTTCTACTATATTTATTCTATTCTATTCTATTCCATTCTTTATTCCCTATTCTATACTACTCTATTCTATTCTAATTTTATTCTAATTCAATTCAATTCATCGATAATTCTCCTTCTCTTCTCTTCCCTATTTTCTTTTCTATTCCATTCCATTCTTTAGTCTCTATTTTATTCTATTCAACTCCATTCTTTATTCCCTATTCTATACTACTCTACTCTATTCTTCTCTATTCTATTTCTATTCACTTCAATACATTGAATTCCCTTCTCTCCGCTTCCCTTCCATATTTTCTATTCCATTCCATTCCATTCTTTATTCCCTATTCTACTCTACTTTAATTCTATTCTTTATTCCCTATTCTATTCTATTCCATTCTTTATTCCCTATTCTATTCTGTTCTACACTTAAGAGAGGGCTGGAACGCACTTTGAAGCGGTATACAAGTCTAAATGCTATTGCTATTTCCTTCTTTCCTTCCTTCTTTCTCCCTTTCATCCTTCCTTGTTCTTTCTTTCTTTTCTTCTTTCTTTCTCTCCTTCCTTCCTTCTTGCTTGCTTGCTTTCCCTTGGTTAGTAAAATGAGGACCCAGATTGTTGAAGGCAATATATGCTGACTGTAAACCGCTTAGAGAGGGCTGTAAAGCACTGTGAAGCAGTATACAAATCTAAATGCTATTGCTATTTCCTTCTTCCTTCCTTTCTCTCTCTCTTCTATCTATATCTATATCTGTCCTCTGTCTCTTTCTTTCTTTCCTTTCTCTCTCTCTCCTTCCTCCCTCCCTCCCTCCTTGCTTTCCCTTGGTTGGTAAAATGAGGAGCCACTTACTCACTGTAAGCCCTTTAGAGAGGGTTGTAAAGGACTGTGAAGCAGTCTACAAGGCTAAATGCTATTGCTATCCCCTGTGCCTCCCCACTTCTCAGCACACGACCCACACAATCGTCTCCAAGTACACAAAAAGCACAATTTCTCCCACTCTGGAGACAGGGAACTGAGGTCAGCAGCTTCTGAGGCTCGAGATCACGTCCATTTCCCAAGCCTGGAAAAATCAGGAGAAAGGTCCCATTATTTGGCCATCTAAATATATCTTGCCGGAGCGGGAGTCCTTCTCCTGCCCAGGGCTCTTCTTCAAGGAGCGATCCCGACGGTTGTCCCAAACAGAGGGCTTTAAGGACAAGGCTGTCTTCCTTTTCGGACTCGCCTCCCTGCTTCCTGGAGGGACCTCCCATCCTTTGTCCTTGGCAAGAGAGAGACAATAGCCGAAGGGAGGGGGAGAGACAGGGAGGGAGGGAGGAGCTCCGGACCCCAGGGAGCTATCAAGACCCTCTTGTGCACAGCGCCTGCCACCAGAGACTCATCACGGCTTTGGGAACAGGATGGAAGCAAGACCACGGGAAGTGTTAGTACCGCCTGGACTATTGCATCCTGTTAATACAATGTGTGAACATAAGAGCATAAGATGCTGGAACGAGTGTAGAGAAGAGCAACTAAGACAACAGAGGGAGAGAATCAAGATCACGTGAAGGGTTAATATCACTTTATAAGGCCTTGGTAAGGCCACACGTGGAATACGGCATTCAGTTTCGGTCATCACAACTGAAGTTAGTTGGGGGAAAGATCAAAAGCAACGTGAGAAAATATTATTTTACTGAAAGAGTAGTAGATGCTTGGAACAAACTCCCAGCAGACGTGGTTGGTAAATCCACAGTAACTGAATTTAAACATGCCTGGGATAAACATATATCCATCCTAAGATAAAATACAGAAAATAGTATAAGGGCAGATTAGATGGACCAGGAGGTCTTTTTCTGCCGTCAGACTTCTATGTTTCTATGTTTCTATCACAATGCAAAAAGGATGTTGAGACTCTAGAAAAAGTGCAGAGAAGAGTGACAAAGAGGATTAGGGGACTGGAGGCTAAAACATATGAAGAACAGTTGCAGGAACCGGGCATGGCTAAAGATTAGTGAACAGAAGGACCAGGGGAGACAGGATAGTAGTTGTTCCAACATCTCAGGGGTTGCCACAAAGAAGAGGGAGTCAAGCTATTCTCCAAAGCGCCTGAGGACAGAAAAAGAAGCAATGGGTGGAAACTAAACAAGGAGAGAAGCAACTTAGAACTATTTCTTGACAGTGAGAACAATTAACCAGTGGAACACCTTGCCACCAGAAGTTGTGAATGCTCCAACACTGGAAGTTTTTCAGAAGATGTTGGATAACCATCTATCAGAACTGGTGTAGGGTTTCCTGCCTAAGCAGGGGGTTGGGACTAGAAGACCTTCAAGGTCCCTTCCAACTCTGTTGTTGTTATTATAATGTTATAATATAATAGAAACATAGAAGACTGACGGCAGAAAAAGACCTCATGGTCCATCTAGTGTGCCCTTATACTGTTATCTGTATTTTATCTTAGGATGGATATATGTTTATCCCAGGCATGTTTAAATTCAGTTACTGTGGATTTATCTACTACGTCTGCTGGAAGTTTGTTCCAAGGATCTACTACTCTTTCAGTAAAATAATATTTCCTCACGTTGCTTTTGATCTTTCCCCCAACTAACTTCAGATTGTGTCCCCTTGTTCTTGTGTTCACTTTCCTGTTAAAAACACTTCCCTCCTGAACCTTATTGAACCCTTTCACATATTTAAATGTTTCGATCATGTCCCCCCCTTTTCCTTCTGTCCTCCAGACTATACAGATTGAGTTCATTAAGTCTTTCCTGATACATTTTATGCTAGGTTATAATAATAATAATAATAATAATAATAATAATAATAATAATAATAGTTGTTGTTGCTGTGAGCCGCCCCGAGTCTTCGGAGAGGGGCAGCACACAAGTCTAATTTTTATTATTACTATTATTATTACCATTACTATTATTATTATTATTATTATCATCATCATCATCATCATCAGAAACTTACTTCCGCTTCACTCTGTGTGTGTTTGTGTGTGTTTGTGTGTGTGGCGTGCACAAGCTCCAGGCTAGGCTGGATAACTTTCCGATTCTTCTTCGCTCCGCGTGACCTCCTGGAAATCAAATTCTGAGAAGGGCCTCCTCCTCCTCCTCCTCGTCAGCTGCAGATAACCGCATCCCCGTCAAGAGCCCAGAGCTATCAAGAGCTGCAAGCTGTTGGGAGGGACTTTCGGCTGGTGCACCAGGCGAACCTGGGCAAACGCCCCCCCTTGCCACAGCCGAAAGAGGATGGCCCAAAGTCAGAATTGGATCAAGGAGGACGCCCAAGATGCGAACCCTCTTGCAAACCCTCAGAATTCCCCCCCCCCCCCGAGTAATGGACAGACAGATGGACGTGTCCTTGGGAGGCTGAATCCACAGCCACTCCGTCTTGTCCGGGTTGACCCTGAGCCTGTTAACACCCCTCCAGACCCCAACAGCCTCCAGACACCGGCACTTTCACTGCTTCGTTGAGTTGACACTGGGTGGAAATGTATACCTGAGTATCATCAGCATATTGATAGGCGAAGGTTTGGTAGGGAAGGTTTGCCTATTTGCCGATGACTCTAAAGTGTGCAATAGGGTTGATATTCCTGGAGGCGTCTGTAATATGGTAAATGATTTAGCCTTACTAGATAAATGGTCAAAGCAATGGAAACTGCGGTTTAATATTTCCAAATGTAAAATAATGCACTTGGGGAAAAGGAATCCTCAATCTGAGTATTGCATTGGCAGTTCTGTGTTAGCAAATACTTCAGAAGAGAAGGATTGAGGGGTAGTGATTTCTGACAGTCTCAAAATGGGTGAGCAGTGTGGTCGGGCGGTAGGAAAAGCAAGTAGGATGCTTGGCTGCATAGCTAGAAGTATAACAAGCAGGAAGAGGGAGATTGTGATCCCCTTATATAGAGCGCTGGTGAGACCACATTTGGAATCCTGTGTTCAGTTCTGGAGACCTCACCTACAAAAAGAGATTGAAAAAATTGAACGGGTCCAAAGACGGGCTACAGGAATGGTGGAAGGTCTGAAGCATAAAACGTATCAGGAAAGACTTAATGAACTCAATCTGTAGAGTCTGGAGGACAGAAGGAAAAGGGGGGACATCATCGAAACATTTAAATATGTTAAAGGGTTAAATAAGGTTCAGGAGGGAAGTGTTTTTAATAGGAAAGTGAACACAAGAACAAGGGGGCACAATCTGAAGTTAGTTGGGGGAAAGATAAAAGGCAACATGAGAAAATATTATTTTACTGAAAGAGTAGTAGATCCTTGGAACAAACTTCCAGCAGACGTGGTTGGTAAATCCACAGTAACCGAATTTAAACATGCCTGGGATAAACATATATCCATTGTAAGATAAAATACAGGAAATAGTATAAGAGCAGACTAGATGGACCATGAGGTCTTTTTCTGCCGTCAGTCTTCTATGTTTCTATGTTTCTAAAGATCAAAAGCAACATGAGAAAATATGATTTGACTGAAATAGTAGTAGATGCTTGGAACAAACTTCCAGCAGACATGCTTGGTAAATCCACAGGAACTGAATGTAAACATGCCTGGGATAAACATATATCCATTGTAAGATAAAATACAGGAAATAGTATAAGGGCAGACTAAATGGACCATGAGGTCTTTTTCTGCCGTCAGTCTTCTAGGTTTCTATGTTTCTATGATGGTAACTCACCCTGTGCCCTTGGAGGCCTTTGCTGCTAACATCTGCGGAGAAAGGCTGAGTACAACAAAAGCAGGAGAGCCCCAAAAGGCCCCGAATCCTCGACTTAACGACCACAAATTGAACCGCCCAAAATTTATGTGGCTAAGTGAGAAAATCGGTTTAATTCCGCCCCGTTTTACGACGCATCCTGCCGTCACCGTTTGTTAAGTGAATCACTGCAGTTCAGTGAGTAACCCGGTTGTAGTGAATCTGACACTGCAACAGTCGTTCGGTGTGAAAAACGGTCCTAAGAGACTTCTGTAACTTCGGATGGTCACTGTTGTAAGACGAGGACAACTTTGACGAGATCTGAAAAGCAGTTGCAGCCGCCAGCAAGCATTCAAATGCGTTTCTCACACACACGCACCCCACGCCCCGAGCAAGGAACCGAAGCAACTTCCTGAACACTGATAAAATTGATCGAATTGAACGGGTCCAAAGACGGGCCACAAAAACGGTGGAAGGTCTTAAGCATAAAATTAACCTTAACCCTGACTTAGTCATGTTTGCAGTAGATCAAGGTAAATAATTGGGAGGAGTTAGTGTGACTACATGTAAGAAAACTTTCTGGCATTAATATACTGCCATAATGTAACTTTCCCCAATTCTTTGCTATTTCTATGGGTCAGGCACCCATGCAAAGAAATACACAGCAAACAGCAAGTAGAATGCTTGGCTGCCTAGCTAGAGGTATAACAAGCAGGAAGAGGGAGATTGTGTAGAGCGCTGGTCATCTAGACCAGTGATTTTCAACCTTTTTTGAGTCGCGGCACATTGAGCGGGGGGGGGGGGGGGAGGCTAAAAAAAGTTTGGACAAAAAAATTCTCTCTCTCTCTCTTCCTCCCCTTCACTCTATTTCTTTCTCCCTCCCTCTTTCTCTCCCTTCCTTCCTCTTTCTTTCTCTCTCTCTCCATCCCTCTTTCTTTCTCTTCCTTCCTTCCTCTCTTTTTTGCTCTCTTTCTCCCTCCCTCCCTCTATGTCTTTCTCTCTCTCACCTTCCCTCCCTCTCTCTCTCTCTCTTGCTTGCTTTCTCTCTCTTTCTCTCTTTCTTTCTCTTGTTTTTTCTCTCCCTCTCTTGTTCTCTTTCTCTCTCGCTCGCTCTTTCTCTCTATTGCTTTCTTTCTCTCTCTTTCTTGCTTTTTCTCTCTCTTTCTTTCTCTCTCTCTTGATTTCTTTTTCTCTTTCTTTCTCTCCCTCTTGCTTTCTTTCTCTCTCTCTTTCTCTTTCTTTCTCTTGTTTTTTCTCTTTCTCTCTTGTTCTCTTTCTCTCTCTCGCTCTTTCTCTCTCTTGCTTTCTTTCTCTCTCTCTCTTGCTTTCTTTCTCTCTTTCTTTCTCTCTTTCTTTCTCTCTCTCTTGCTTTCTTTTTCTCTTTCTTTCTCTCTCTCTTGCTTTCTTTCTCTCTGAGCTTCGCGCGACACCTGACCATGTCTCGCGGCACACTAGTGTGCCACGGCACACTGGTTGAAAAACACTGATCTAGACTGTGTTCAGTTCTGGAGACCTCACCTATAAAAAGAGATGGATAAAATTGAACGGGTCCAATGGGCTACAAAAACGGTGGAAGGTCTTAAGCATCAAACGTATCAGGAAAGACTTCATGAACTCAATCTGTCTAGTCTGGAGGGCAGAAGGAAAAGAAGGGACATGATCGAAACATTGAAATATGTTAAAGGGTTAAATAAGGTTCAGGAGGGAAGTGTTTTCAATAGGAAAGTGAACCCAAGAACAAGGAGACATAATCTGAGGTTAGTTGGGGGAAAGACTGGATGCAACGTGAGAAAATATGATTTGACAGAAAGAGGAGTAGATGCTTGGAACAAACTCCCAGCAGACGTGGTTGGTAAATCCACAGTCACTGAATTTAAACATGCCTGGGATAAACATAGATCCATCCTAAAATAAAATACAGGAAATGGTATAAGGGCAGACTAGATGGACCAGGAGGTCTTTTTCTGCCGTCCATCTTCTAGGTTTCTAGGTTTCTAACACCATCCTGGGTGCGCTAAGTGAAGCGTGGCTGGCCAAGGGCTTGAACCCAGGACTTGCCTGGACATGTTCTGACCTCCTCTCTGGCAAGGGAAATATTTGGCATTCCTGGGTGACTCAACCAGCCCTTGGAGGTAGTAGCAACAGCCAGGCCTGGAACCCAGGGTGACGAAGCCACAGGGCTCCTTTTGCACGCTCATGGAGGAAGGACAGGATGTTCTGAAATCAGCTGCAAATTAGGTGTGTGTGTGTGTGTGGTCCCCATGACCGTGTGGTCATCGCTTGAGGACAATAATGTGCGGTGGCTGGAGCAGTTCAAAGGCTCAGCATCCTCTTTTTTAAAAAAGAAATGTTTTATGCATTAATTTCCCCCCTTTTTAGAATAGAATAGAATTTTATTGGCCAAGTGTGATTGGACACACAAGGAATTTGTCTTGGTGCATATGCTCTCAGTGTACATAAAAGAAAAAAGATTAATTTGTCAAGATTCATGTTAAAACATCATTTAAAACAACCCAATAATTTAACGCAGATCCATATCCAGTTTCTTACACTGTACCTATTCGATAATATAAATACTGTAGTATATTATTATTATTATTATTACTATTACTATTACTATTATTATTATTATTATTATTATTATTGTTATCAATTGGAATTGTATGCCACTCCTCTCCGTGGACTCGGAGCGGCTCACGGCATATAAAAAAAAAGTAATATATATTGCTCAAAAAAATAAAGGAACACCCAAATAACACATCCTAGCTCCGAATGAATGAAATATTCTCATTGAATATTTCATTTGCACAACTATCCCATTTGCACAACAGCATGTGAAATTGATTATCAATCAGTTTTGCTTCCAAAGTGGACAATTTGATTTCATAGAAGTTTGATTTACTTGGAGTTATGTGTTGCTTAAGTGTTCCCTTTATTATTTTTTTGAGCAGTGTACAATAACACATCTGAAATCCAATTAATATAAATAACTAATCTAAAAACATTCTAAAAAGGCTAAAACATTAAAAAGAATCATTCATTCAGATTCAAACCACAAACATACCACACACTCCTTGGCCAGAGGCTAGGGGTCTAGTGAATATATATTTACAGATTTCTTGTTTTTGAAACGTTCTTTCACACTGTTTCACTATCTTTTAGTTTTATTTTCAATCCAATTGTACCATTTAATCCAAATCTCGTGATATTCTGAATTATTTCAATCCTTAATCTCCACAGTCATCCTGTCCCATTTCTGCGCATCTACAAATTTTATCTACGGTTATGTTTTCTGGTGGAATTGCTTTATTTTTCTATCCTTGCTGCCGTTATTATACGAGTCATTAAATATTAGAAACATAGAAACATAGAAGACTGACGGCAGAAAAAGCCCTTATGGTCCATCTAGTCTGCCCTTATACTGTTATCTGTATTTTATCTTACAATGGATATATGTTTATCCCAGGCATGTTTAAATTCAGTTTCTGTGGATTGACCAACCACGTCTGCTGGAAGTTTGTTCCAAGGATCTACTACTCTTTCAGTGAAATAATATTTTCTCACGTTGCTTTTGATCTTTCCCCCAACTAACTTCAGATTGTGTCCCCTTGTTCTTGGGTTCACTTTCCTATTAAAAACACTTCCTCCTGAACCTTATTTAACCCTTTAACATATTTAAATGTTTCGATCATGTCCCCCCTTTTCCTTCTGTCCTCCAGACTCTACAGATTGAGTTCATTAAGTCTTTCCTGATACGGTTTTATGCTTAAGACCTTCCACCATTCTTGTAGCCCGTCTATGGACCCCTTCAATTTTGTCAATATCTTTTTGTAGGTGAGGTCTCCAGAAGCTGAACAGAGTACTCCAAATGTGGTCTCACCAGCGCTCTATATAAGGGGATCACAATCTCCCTCTTCCTGCTTGTTATACCTCTAGCTATGCAGCCAAGCATCCTACTTGCTTTTCCTACTGCCCGGCCACACTGCTCACCCATTTGAGACTGTCGGAAATTCTATTCTTTTTTTCTGGAGTATTGTTTCTTCCTTTATTCCAAGTAAAAAATATTCCTGGTTCTATCCTGACCAGCTAGAAGCAGGGATTTCCAAACAGGGCGACTTTCCAGACTTGTGGCTTTCCCAAAACCGCCCGGGAATTCTGGGGGAGTTGAAGTCCACATGTTTTAAAAAGTTGCCATCTTAAAGGAAGCCTCTAAGATGGGGGTCCCCCAACCTTTCTTGGCTTTGCAGACTGGGGGGGGTGGGAGCAGATATGCGTGTGGCCGTCAAGCTCAGCTCACGCCCAAGGGAGTTTCGCGATGAGCACGCCAAGGCCCCGCCGCTTAAAATAAAACGGAGCCGCAAACTCTTTTGGAGTGGTAGGCAGTCGTTCTTTATCTCTGTGTGCCTGTGGATAGCAAGATGGGAGATGTTGGGTTCTTTTCGTTTCCTTGTTAGCTTTTTGAATGACTCTTTTGAATGGTAGGCAGACATTGTTTATCTCTATGGGCCTGTTGATGGCGGATTTGTCTGAATGCAAAGCTCTCTGCAGGAATTCTCTGGTGTTTTGGAACTTGGCTTGGTGTAGGATACTCCCCATAGTTGCTCAACCATGCTCGACCGTATTTTCCAGCTGACACTACGATGAAGTCTGTCACCATTCATGTTTTCATCGTGTCTTTCTGACTGCTGGTTGGGTTTTACTCATCGTTCCCACTGACAGGACAAGCACTACATTAAAAACAAAAAGCAAACCACTGCCTTCTAGCACTGATGTTGTTACCTGGTTGGGGTAATGAAACGTCTGCTATGAAACAACAAGCTTAGAGAGCACCAAGGACCACGGAGTCCTTTCCTCCTCCTCCTCCTGTTCTTCTCCCTCTCTGCAATCCTCACTCCCTTCAAGCCCTGATGTTATCACCTAGTTTGGTCATAAAACCTCTACAAGAAAGTATCAAGCTGAATGCCAAGGACCCCACAGGTCCTCCTCTTCCTCACCACACACCCCACTTCCTTCTGCAAGGAAACAACCAATCTGAGAGAGGATCAAGGATGCCATAGTCCTTCCTCCACTTCTTCTGTCACTGATGATGTTACTTAGGTGGGTCATGAAACGACTAAAAGAAAACAAACAAGTCGAGACAGCACCAAGGACCGTGGCCCTGTGGATTATTTTTTTAACTGCCTACAGCCCTGCGATCTTCCTGGGGTGTCCAGGCTGAGTAGGCAGCAAGCCCCATCCTTGCAAAGCTTTCTGAGATCGGCCAACCTTGACTAAGAAAGCAGGCATGGCTAGGATAGGCTCAGGAATCCTGGGAGTTGAAGTCCAGAGGTGGTAAAGTGGACCTGGCTGTCCAGCCTTGGCAACTTTTAAGACTCGTGGACACCAACTCCAGAATTCCTCGGCCAAACTTGGCAGCTTTAAGACTCGTGGACTTCAACTCCCAGAGTTCCTCAGCCAACCATGGCAGCTTTAAGATTCATGGACTTCAACTCCCAGAATTCCTCAGCCAACCATGGCAGCTTTAAGACTCGTGGACTTCAACTCCCCAGAGTTCCTCAGCCAACCATGGCAGCTTTAAGACTTGTGGACTTTCAACTCCCAGAGTTCCTCAGCCAACCATGGCAGCTTTAAGATTCATGGACTTCAACTCCCAGAATTCCTCAGCCAACCATGGCAGCTTTAAGACTCGTGGACTTCAACTCCCAGAGTTCCTCAGCCAACCATGGCAGCTTTAAGATTCATGGACTTCAACTCCCAGAATTCCTTGGCCAAACTTGGCAGCTTTAAGACTCGTGGACTTTAACTCCCAGAGTTCCTCAGCCAACCATGGCAGCTTTAAGACTTGTGGACTTCAACTCCCAGAATTCCTTGGCCAAACTTGGCAGCTTTAAGACTCGTGGACTTTAACTCCCAGAGTTCCTCAGCCAACCATGGCAGCTTTAAGACTTGTGGACTTCAACTCCAGAATTCCTTGGCCAAACTTGGCAGCTTTAAGACTCGTGGACTTTAACTCCCAGAGTTCCTCAGCCAACCATGGCAGCTTTAAGATTCATGGACTTCAACTCCCAGAATTCCTTGGCCAAACTTGGCAGCTTTAAGACTCGTGGACTTCAACTCCCAGAGTTCCTCAGCCAACCATGGCAGCTTTAAGATTCATGGACTTCAACTCCCAGAATTCCTTGGCCAAACTTGGCAGCTTTAAGACTCGTGGACTTTAACTCCCAGAGTTCCTCAGCCAACCATGGCAGCTTTAAGACTGGTGGACATCAACTCCCAGAGTTCCTCAGCCAACCATGGCAGCTTTAAGATTCATGGACTTCAACTCCCAGAATTCCTTGGCCAAACTTGGCAGCTTTAAGACTCGTGGACTTCAACTCCCAGAGTTCCTCAGCCAAACCTCGCAACTTCTAAGACCGTGGACTTCAATTCCAGAATTCATAAGTGGAGACCTCTGCCCTAGACCAAAGTGGCCTTGCTGTCTTCCTGGGCCCATGGCCTGGAAAATCTCTGGGATGGAGGAGAGTGGACTGCTTGCCCTGCCCGCTCCGGCCTCTGACCCAACCCTGGCCTGGGCCTTGTTAGCTTGGCATCATCCATCTCTGAGACCCAGGGAAGAGCAGGGGTGGTGCAGTGGTTAGAGTGCAGCACTGGAGGCTCCTTTAGCTAACTGCTAGCTGTAGTTCATCAGTTCAAATCTCACCACTGGCTCCAGGTTGACTCAGCCTTCCATCCTTCTCAGGTGGGTCCAATGAGGACCCAGATTGTTGGGGGCAAGAGGCTGATTCTGTAAACCACTTAGAGAGGGCTGGGAAAAGTAACATGAAGCGGTATATAAGTTCCTATTGCTCTTCCTTCCTTCCTTCCTTCCTTCCTTTTACTTAATTATTTACTTACTTCCATCCACCCATCCTTCCGAGGTTGATAAAATGAGGACCCAGATTGTTGGGGGCAATATGCTGATTCTGTAAACTGCTTAGAGAGGGCTGCAAAAGCACTAGGAAGCAGTATATAAGTTTTAAATGCTATTGCTATCCTTCCTTCCTTCTTTCCTCCCTCCCTCTTTTCCTGCTGCCTTCCCTTTCTTCTCCCTCCCTTCCTTCCTTCCTTGGTGGGTCAAATGAGGACCCGATTGTTGGGGTCAAGAGGCTGATTCTATAAACTGCTTAGAGAGGGCTGCAAAAGCACTAGGAAGCAGCATATAAGTCCTATTGCTATTCCTTCCTTCCTTCCTTCCTTCCTTCTTTACTTACTTACATCCACCCATCCTTCCGAGGTTGATAAAATGAGGACCCAGATTGTTGGGGGCAATATGCTGATTCTGTAAATTGCTTAGAGAGGGCTGCAAAAGCACTATGAAGCGGTATATAAATCTAAATGCTATTGCTATCCTTCCTTCCTTCTTTCCCTGCCTTCCTCCCTCTTTTCTTCCTTCCTTCCTTCCCTTTCTTCTCCTTCCTTCCTTTCTTCCTTGGTGGGTCAAATGAGGAGCCAGATTGTTGGGGTCAAGAGGCTGATTCTATAAACTGCTTAGAGAGGGCTGCAAAAGCACTAGGAAGCAGCATATAAGTGTAAATGCTATTGCTATTGCCAAGGCTGGAGACCTCTGCTCTAAGGAATTACTTTGATATTTCCCCCTGGAGGAGACCAGGCTGGATGGGAAGAAGACAAAAGGAGGTTGTCCTCTAAGCCAGTGTTTCCCAAACTTGGCAACTTGAAGATATCTGGACTTCAACTCCCCAGAATTCCCCAGCCCAGCGAATCCTGGGAGTTGAAGTCCAAATACCTTCAAGTTGCCAAAGTTGGGAAAGACTGCTCTTAAGCTTCAACTTTCTGGTGCTTACCCACCAGGTCTTCACCGAGGGGGCTGGATTGGCCCCATTGAGCCTGCCAGGTGCACCAGAGCTTTATCAACTGTTATGCAAATGCCTCGGTGGCACCAGCTGGTCTCGTTTTCGGTGACGAGGAGGGAGGGAGCCCTGGTCTCCCAGCAGAGCAAACCAGCCCTGATTGGCGGCAATGGGTCTCTCAATGCAGAGCTGAAAGGGTTAAGGCATCACTGGGGAGGGGAGGGGAGTCTTCCTCCCTCTTTCCCCCCAGCCCCAGGCTTGGGAACCCAGCAGCAAGACGCCAGGCTCCACCCCTAGCATTATTCTAAGCATCTACTACTCTTTCAGTCAAATAATTTTCTCAAGCAACATGGGAAAATATTATTTGACTGAGAAGAGTAGTAGATGCTTGGAACAAACTTCCTGCAGACGTGGTTGGTAAATCCACAGTCACTGAATTTAAACATGCCTGGGATAAACATACTAGACTTACAATCCCTAGGTGTAGAAAGGTTAGAATTACGTCGCCTTAAACACGACCTAAGCGTAGCCCATAAAAAGATCAGCTACAACGTCCTTCCCATCAACGACTACTTCAGCTTCAACCACAACAACACACGAGCACACAATAGATACAAACTTAAGGTAAACCGCTCCAAACTTGACTGCAGGAAATACGACTTTAGTAACCATGTAGTTGGTGCCATGGAACTCACTACCAGACTGTAGTTTCATCTCCTAACCCCCAAAGCTTTATCCTTAAACTATCCACTGTTGACCTCTCCTGATTCCTAAGAGGTCAGTAAGGGACTGCATAAGTCCACCAGCGAGCCCTTCCCACCCCTGCCCTTGTGTTTATTTTATTTTTTTCTACTAGTACCATGCATATGAATATCATTATATCTAATTGAAGGGGTCCAAAGACGGGCTACAAGAATGGTGGAAGGTCTTAAGCATAAAACATATCAGGAAAGACTTCATGAACTCCATCTGTATAGTCTGGGAGGACAGAAGGAAAAGGGGGGACATGATCGAAAACATTTAAATATGTTAAAGGGTTCAATAAGGTTCAGGAGGGAAATGTTTTTAATAGGAAAGTGAACACAAGAACAAGGGGACACAATCTGAGGTTAGTTGGGGGAAAGATCAAAAGCAATGTGAGAAAATATTTTACCGAAAGAGTAGTAGATGCTTGGAACAAACTTCCAGCAGACGTGGTTGGTCAATCCACAGTAAATGAATTTAAACATGCCTGGGATAAACATAGATCCATCCTAAGATAAAATACAGGAAATAGTATAAGGGCAGACTAGACTAGATGGACCATGAGGTCTTTTTCTGCCGTCAGTCTTCTATGTTTCTATTGATTGAGCAATGGGGTAGACTAGAGGACCTCCAAGCTTCCTTCCAGCTCTATTCTGATGGATTGATTGATTGATTGAAAAGGGGGTTAGACTAGAGGACCTCTAATGCCCCTTCCTGCTCTGTTATTCTGTAATCCTGCAAATGATTCAGTCAGTTCTATT
The DNA here is from genome assembly GCF_031021105.1 of Erythrolamprus reginae. Classification (NCBI taxonomy): domain Eukaryota; kingdom Metazoa; phylum Chordata; class Lepidosauria; order Squamata; family Dipsadidae; genus Erythrolamprus; species Erythrolamprus reginae. Next base: position 17,958 of record NW_027248504.1, read on the forward strand.
CTGATTGATTGATTGATTGAGCAAAGAGTTACACTAGACAAGAGAACTTCGAAGGCCCCTTCAAGCTCTATTCTGATGGATGGATGGATTGATTGAGCGGGGGGTTGGACTAGAAGACCTCCAAAGTCCCTTTCCAGCTCTATTTGTGATGGATGGATGGATGGATTGAGGAGGGGGTTGGATTAGAAGACCTCTAAAGTCCCTTCCCGCTCTCTTTATTCTGTAATCCCTGCAAAGCAGGATTAAGACATCTTTTGACCCAAAGGCTGCTCTTAAGAGATTAGCACCTGCTGGGGTGGGGCTGGCCTCCCCACCAGCCGATCTCGGTTAATGCCCTTTGACTCTGGCTGCCTCGCCCCCCCACCCCCCAACCCCGTCCTCTGCAATGGACATCTGGTGTCTCGGCCTCCTTCCTTCCGGAGACAGAGGGGGGCTTGGGACGACCGGTGAGGGGCTGCCTTGCGCCCGATAAGGCAGGCATTAAGCAGGTCGAGGACGGGGCCTCCTCGCTTAAGCCTCTTTGGGTTGATCGCATTAGCGGATCGGGAACAATCCTGATCCCCCCCCTCTTGTTCGCTTGCAAAACCACCCTGCGAAGCAGGCCAGGGCCACTCCCATCTCAGGGTTTAAGAGGTCGCCGAGCTGCCAGTGAAGAGCTTGAAGTAGTGTGCAATAGGCTTGATATTCCTGTAGGCGACTGTAGTATTTGCAAATGATTTAGCTTTACTAGATAAGTGGTCAAAGCAATGGAAACTGCAGTTTAATATTTCCAAATGTAAAATAATGCTCTTGGGGAAAAGGAATCCTCAATCTGAGTATTGTATTGACAGTTCTGTGTTAGCAAAAACTTCAGAAGAGAAGGATTGAGGGGTCGTGATTTCTGACAGTCTCCAAATGGGTGAACCGTGCAGTCAGGTGGTAGGGAAAGCAAGTAGAATGCTTGGCTGCATAGCTAGAGGTATAACAAGCAGGAAGAGGGAGATTGTGATCCCCTTATATAGAGTGCTGGTGAGACCCCATTTGGGATACTGTGTTCAGTTCTGGAGACCTCACCTACAAAAAGATACTGACAAAATTGAACGGGTCCAAAGACCGGCTACAAGAATGGTAGAAGGTCTTAAGCATCAAACGTATCAGGAAAGACTTCATGAACTCAATCTGTAGAGTCTGGAGGACAGAAGGAAAAGGGGGGACATGATCGAAACATTTAAATATGTTAAAGGGTTAAATAAGGTCCAGGAGGGAAGTGTTTTTAATAGGAAAGTGAACATTAGAACAAGGGGACACAATCTGAGGTTAGTTGGGGGAAAGATCATAAGCAACGTGAGAAAATATGATTTGATTGAAAGAGTAGTAGATGCTTGGAACAAACTTCCAGCAGACGTGGTGGGTAAATAAATCCACAGGAACTGAATTTAAAAATGCCTGGGAGAAACATATATCCATCCTAAGATAAAATACAGGAAATAGTATAAGGGCAGAGTAGATGGACCATGAGGTCTTTTTCGATGCTTCAGGCTTGCAAACAAAGTTACAACTGCGACTCAGATCAATCCTCAGAGTTACGACGGCTGATGCATCTCTGTGGTCAAGTGATCAAACTTCAGACGGAAACCGATTCATTAACTGATTCCCCTTTGGCGACCTTCTGGGGAAACTAGGTTCACAACAACCATCCTCCTAACTTTACAAGTGCATGGACTCACTTAAAAGCCGCGGCAAGGAAAGTCTTAAAACGGGGCAAGGAGCTCGCTTAACAAACGTCTCGCTTAGCGACATAAATCCTGGGCTCCGTTGTGGCTGTAAGTCAAGAATTTAACCGTGTAGGCAAAGTGGGCTCTTCTGTGACTTGTGGACTTCAACTCCCAGAATTCCTGAGCCAATCATGCTAACCCAGGAACTCTGGGAGTTGAAGTCCACATGTCATAGCAGAACCGACTTGGCCTATCCCTGGTGTAGGCAAACTTTCCAGTGAGTTCCAGTCTAAACTCTGCCCAGAGTTCCTCTTATGGTAAGATTTAGTTCTGTAAAATAAGCTTTATAGCAACAGATAAATAAAGATTTTCCCATCTTTCGTTTGAACGGCGGTTGAGGAGGAGTGGAGCTTCCGGCCGCTCCTTGGCAGAGTTTAAGATACGGTAACTAGGACGGGGCGAAGTTCAAGATCTCGAGGGAAGTTGGAAATCTAGGGGTTTTCTGCCACCCGAGTTCCGAGTTCACCGCTGGCAACTAGCCGGGATTCGAATGGTGGATTTGGGCAGGGACAGAGACCACCTGGCACCACCATCTTTGGTGCCGCTGTTCGAATGTGCAGAGAGAAGACGAGAGAGAGAGAGAGAGAGAGGAAGAGAAGGAGGAAAGAAGGAGGTGAAGGAGAAGAGGAAAAGGAGAAGGAGGAGGAACAGGAGAAGGAGGAAGAGAAGGAGGAAGAAGAAGAGAAGGAGAGGAGGAGAAGGAAGAGGAGAAGGAAGAGGAGAAGGAAGAGAAGGAAGAGGAAGAGAAGGAAGAAGAGAAGGAGGAAGGAGAGAAGGAGGAAGGAGAGGAGGAAGGAGAGGAGGAAGAGTAAATAAATAAATAAATAAATAAGGAGAAAGAAGAGTGTTGTCTCAGAGCTCCAAGGCCCCAGTTGTGCAGAAGGCAATGCCAGCAACCTTCACACACACATCCCATGCAAACCCCCCCTCCACCCCCGGCCTAGTGGCTCAGAAGGAAAAACAGGGCAGCGAAACCTCCCAGGGGGAGTTGGGGGGGGGAGAGTTGCAGCCTGGTTCCCTCCCCATCGCTGCTGCTCCTCCTCCCTTCCCCCGCCCTCCCCCTTCCCCCCAGAGAGGGGAGGGGGGAGAGGGGGAGGCTCCGATTCCCCACGCAGGGAATCCTCGGGGATGGCGCAGGGAGGGCCACGTGAGCCCTTTCCTCCCTGGAGCAGCACGTGGAGCGGCACAAGAGGCCGAGGCTGCAGCACAGGAGCCGCACATGGGGCCTCCCCTGCCTGGGTGGCTCCACGTTAGGTCTCCCTCCCTCCCTTTCCTTCTCTCATCTTCCTTCCCTCCCTCCAATCTTCCTTCTTTCCTTCCTCCCTTCCCTCCCTGATTTTCCTTTCTTCCTTCCTTTTTCCCTACCTCCAATCTTCCTCCCTCCCTCCTTTCCTTCCTTCCTTTCCTTTTTCCCTCCCTCCCCCCAATCTCTCTCCCTCCCTCCCTGATCTTCCTTCCTTCCACCCCTCCCTCCTCCCTTGATCTCCTCCCCTTCCTTCTTTATTTTCCTTCTTTTCCTCCCTCCCTCCTTCACACAGCCTGCTCCCAATAAAGCCAGAGATAAAATAAGCCAAAGGGGTAAAAATACAGGAAGGGAAAGAAAGCCTGACATTATTATTATTATTATTATTATTATTATTATTATTATTATTATTATTATTATTTTTGCACAATAATAATAATAATAATAATAATTTATTAGATTTGTATGCCGCCCCTCTCCGAAGACTCGGGGCGGCATACAATAAGCAGGGTCAGGCCAGACAACTGCACAAAGCCTGGCTTGGGGGCTGGCGGGCTGCTCAGCCAAACACACCAACGCACACACAAACACACACACCAACACCTGCTCCTGGTTACCCCCAGCTGCAACCATCTGCCAGCTAACGGTCCGGCCCCACGGCGAGGCTCCCTGCCCCCCCCCCACTTCTTGCCCCCAGCTGTTTTGCTTGTGCAACTCGCTGGAGCTTTGCATCAACCCTTCACCCCCAACGGTGCCAATGGGGCAACAGGAAAACAAGCCCCACAGGGATTGGGGTCTAATGAGAAGAAGGGGCAGGGGACACAGGGCGGCAGTTGTCAATCTTTCCTCTTCTTTGGGGCGGCCTGTTCTGCACAAGCCCCAGAAGGCAGGAGAAGAAGCAATGGGCGGAAACTAAACAAGGAGAGAAGCAACTTAGAACTAAGGAAAAATGTCCTGACGGTTAGAACAATTAACCCCTGGAACTACTTGCCTCCAGAGGTTATGAATGCTCCAACACTGAATGTTTTTAAGAAGATGTTGGACAACCATAGAAACATAGAGACATAGAAGTCTGACGGCAGAAAAAGACCTCCTGGTCCATCTAGTCTGCCCTTATACTATTTCCAGTATTTTACCTTAGGATGGATCTATGTTTATCCCAGGCATGTTTCAATTCAGTGACTGTGGATTTATCTACCACATCTGCTGGAAGTTTCTTCCAAGCATCTACTACTCTTTCAGTAAAATAATATTTTCTCATGTCGCTTCTGATCTTCCCCCCAACTAACTTCAGATTGTGTCCCCTTGTTCTTGAGTTCACTTTCCTACTAAAAACACTTCCCTCCTGGACCTTATTTAACCCTTTAACATATTTAAATGTTTCGATCATGTCCCCCCTTTTCCTTCTGTCCTCCAGACTATACAGATTGAGTTCATGAAGTCTTTCCTGATACGTTTTATGCTTAAGACCTTCCACCATTCTTGTAGCCCGTCTTTGGGCCCGTTCAATTTTGTCAATATCTTTTTGTAGGTGAGGCCTCCAGAACTGAACACCATCTGTCTGAAATAGTGTAGGATCTCCTGCCTAAGCAGGGGGTTGGACTAGAAGACCTCCAAGGTCCCTTCCAACTGTTCTTCGGTTGTTCTATTCTACTATTCTGTTAGAGGAGGACTGAACTTTTATCAGGTGAAGGCTGAAGGCAGGTTTTGCCACTGGTATCCTTGGTACTGTCCGAACTGGGCTGTTGCTCAACTATGTCCAACGTGCTTTCCAGCTGACAATGTCACCATCCACCCGTCATGTTTTCATCATGTCTTCTGACTGCTGGTTGGGGTTTACTCATCATTCCCACTGACAGGGCAAACCACTATATTTAAAAACAGAAAGCAAACCACTTCCTTCTAGCATTGATTATGTCAGTGATTCTCAACCTTGGCAACTTGAAGATATTTGGACTTCAACTCCCAGAATTCCCCAGCCAGCATTTGCTGGCTGGGGAATTCTGGGAGTTGAAGTCCAAATATCTTCAAGTTGCCAAGGTTGGGAAACACTGGATTATGTTACCTGGTTGGGTAATGAAACGTCTGCTACGAAACAAGAAGCTCAGAGAGCACCAAGGACCATGGAGTCCTCTCCTCCTCCTCCTCCTGCTCTTCTCCCTCTCTGCACCCCACACTCCCTTCAAGCCCTGATGATATGTGGTGTAGGGTTTCCTGCCTAAGGAAAGGGTTGGACTAGAAGACCTCCAAGGTCCCATCCAACTCTGTTATTATTATTGTTGTTGTTATTATGAACAACAAGAAGGAATTTCTTTTCCTTGGAGGCAAAAAAAATTCAACCACCTGAGCTTTTCTGGAACGCAAACTAAATCGCTGCATGATATAAAGATCTCTGGCAACCAAGTCAATAAGCCAACATTTTAGGGGACTGGAGGCTAATACATCTGAAGAACAGTTGGAGGACTTAGGCATGACCAGTTTAATGAAGAGAAGGACCAGGGGAGACATGATAGCAGCCTTCCAGTATCTCAGGGGTTGCTACAAAGAAGAGGGAGTCAAGCTGTTCTCCAAAGCACCTGAAGGTAGAACAAGAAGCAATGGGTGGAAACTAAACAAGGAGAGAAGCAACTTAGAACTAAGGAGAAATTTCCTGAGAGTTGGAACAATTATTGTTGTTGTTGTTATTATTATCATCATCATTATTATCATCATCATTATTATCATTATCATCATTATTAATATTATTATTAATAATATTAACTTTCCTCCCCTTGGTCCCTTCCCATTGCTGGTTTGCCTTTATCAAATCATAGTCAAATACAATGTTTTGGGAGCCATCTCTTCAATTGTATTATTATTATTATTATTATTATTATTATTATTGTTGTTGTTGTTGTTGTTGTTGTTGTTATCATCATCATCATCATCATCATTAGGAACTGGGCCTGTCTAGTTGAATGAAAAGAAGGACCCGGGGAGACATTATAGCAGTCTCCCAATATCTCAGGGGTTGCCAGAAAGAAGAAGGAGTCAAGCTATTCTCCAAAGCACCTGAGGGTAGGACAAGAAGCAATGGGTGGAAACTAATCAAGGAGAGAAGTGACTTAGAACTAAGGAGAAACCTCCTGACAATAAAGATCATTAACCAGTGGAACTGCTTGCCACCAGAGGTTGTGGGGTGCTCCATCACTGGAAGTCTAGTGAAGATTAGGACCAGGGGAGACCTGATAGCAGTCTTCCAATATTTGAGGGGCTGCCAGAGAGAAGAGGGGGGTCAGGCTATTATTCTACAGAATCACTCGAAAGCCAGATAACGAACAATGGATGGAAACTAAACAAGGAGAGCTTCAACCTGGAAACAAGCAAGGAGGGCAATCTATCAACTGATGGAACAGAAGTTGCAATCGGAGGTCGTGGGAGCTTCATCCCTGGAGGCTTTCAAGAAGAGACACTGGACAGTCACCGGTCAGAAATGGCGTAAGGTCTCCTGCCTGAGCAGAGGGCTGGACTAGGAGACCTCCAAGGTCCCTTCCAACTCTGTTATTCTCTTTACGTACATCACGTGAATGACGACAAAGGCCACCAAAACTTCACAACGTTCGGCCGCAGCAGCAGCGGCTCTGAAATGTCCTCTAAGCCAATGTTTCCCAACCTTGGCAATTGGAAGATATCTGGACTTCAACTCCCAGAATTCCCCAGCCAGCATTCGCTGGCTGGGGAATTCTGGGAGTTGAAGTCCAGATACCTTCAAGTTCCAAGGTTGGGAAACACTGCTCTAAATTCTGAAAAGTTTATTCGTGCGTGCCAGCCCCCTGGCCACCTCCCCCCCCCCACAAATGCCAGAAGAGAAGCCAAAAAGGGGGGGGGGGGCAGAATAATTATGAAGCCTCTGCTGGCTCCCCCCCTCCTTTCCCCATTCCCCCACTGCAATTCTCTGCGCCAGGAATGCGACCTGGGAGAGGAAACGGTCGGGAGGGAACTCATCCCATTGGCATTTCCTGAAAAAGTTCCGCGGGGTCCCCTCCCACTTCCGAATCGGCTTGGGAGGCCGCCAGCCGGAGAAGAGAGCTCGACCGCCTCCCGCCCCTCCGACTGCAGGGCTCGGCTCTCCGCCTCGTCCGGGCGCTGGGAAAGAAAGCCACCGGGGTCTTTCCTGGGGTGCCTGGCCCACCGCCCTTGGCACCGAACAACAGGGTGGGAAGGGACCATGGGGCACGTAGTCGATTCAAACTCAATGCAAACTGCTCCAAAGGAGATTGCAGGAAATATTTATTTATTTATTTATTTTATTTATTGGATTTGTATGCCGCCCCTCTGCAGAGACTCGGGGCGGCTAACAGCGACAATAAAACAGTGTACAATAGTAATTTGGTATTGATGATTAAAAATCAATTAATATAAAAACCAAACATACATACATACATACATACCATGCATAGAATTGTAGAGGCCTAGGGGGAAAGAGGATCTCAATTCCCCCATGCCTGGCGGCAGAGGTGGGTTTTAAGTTGTTTACGAAAGGCAAGGAGGGTGGGGGCAGTTCTAATCTCTGGGGGGACTTAGTTCCAGAGGGCCGGGGCCGCCACAGAGAAGGCTCTTCCCCTGGGTCCCGCCAGGCGACATTGCTTAGTTGACAGGACCCGGAGAAGATCCACTCTGTGGGACCTAACTGGTCGCTGGGATTCGTGCAGCAGAATATGACTTCAGCAACCGAGTGACCAACGCCTGGAATGGACTACTCTGTGGTTTCTTCCCCCAACCCCAAAATCTTCAACCTCTCCCCTTTTCTAAGAGGTTTGTACTCTACTACATCCCATTCCATTCTAGTGTGTCTGATCTATTCTATTCTATTCTGGGCGAGATCATCCAGGGGCATGGGGTGAGGTATCATCAATATGCTGATGATACCCAGCTTTACATCTCCACCCCAGGTCCAGTCAGCAAAGCAGTGGAAGTGATGTGCCGGTGTCTGGAGGCTGTTGGGGTCTGGATGGGGGTCAACAGACTCAAACTCAACCCTGACAAGACGGAGTGGCTGTGGGTTTTGCCTCCCAAGGACAATTCCATCTGTCCGTCCATTACCCTGGGGTGGGGGGGATTATTGACCCCCTTGGAGAGGGTCCGCAACTTGGGTGTCCTCCTCGGTCCATAGCTTACATTAGAGCACCATATTTCAGCTGTGGCGAGGGGGGGCGTTTGCCCAGGTTCGCCTGGTGCACCAGTTGCAGCCCTATCTGGACAGGGAGTCACTGCTCACAGTCACTCATGCCCTCATCACATCGAGGCTCGACTACTGCAACGCTCTCTACATGGGGCTACCACTGAAAAGTGTTCAGAAACTTCAGATCGTGCAGAATGCGGCTGCGAGAGCAATCAGGGGCTTCCCCAAATATGCCCATGTTTCATCAACACTCCGCAGTCTGCATTAGTTGCCGATCAGTTTCCAGTCACCATTCAAAGTGTTGGTCATGACCTATAAAGCCCTTCATGGCATCGGACCAGAATACCTCCAGGACCGTTTTATGTATACTGAGAGCATCTGCACCAAAGACGAATTCCTTACATGTCCAATCACACTTGGCCAATAAAGAATTCTATTCTTAATTATGAACTAGAACTAAAACCGGAAATATACGTACTAGATCATAAAAAGGCAAATTTAGATCTTATAACGTACTTACAGCGGCGAAATTGAGTTTTGCACAAAATTGGGAAAAAAGAAAATAAACCAACAGAACAGATGATAATCAGAAAGATACCAGAATGCGCAAAAATGAATAAAATGATGATGGAATTGCAGAATAAACAGGGAAATGAATATTATACAGTATAGGGAAAATTATACAAATAGAGGGGGGGGGGGAAAACCGAAATAAAAAACCCAGACAAAATAAAAGAGGACAATGTACACTACTCAAAAAAAATAAAGGGAACACTTAAACAACACAATACAACTCCAAGTCAATCAAACTTCTGTGAAATCAAACTGTCCACTTAGGAAGCAGTACTGATTGACAGTCAATTCCACATGCTATTGTGCAAATGGAATAGTTGTGCAAGTGAAATATTCGATGAGAATATTTCATTCATTCGGATCCAGGATGTGTAATGTAATGTGTGTTCCCTTAATTTTTTTGAGCAGTATAGAAAAACCAATGTAAAAACAACTTTATTTCAAAATGCACAAGCTTTCGTAAATTGTTTGTACGTATGATGTGTCTACTTTTTGTATGTGCTTCTTTATGCTTTATGTTTCAAAAAATCCAATTAAAAAAAAAATCTATTCTATGTTTATTTTATTTATTTATTAAATTTGTATGCCGCCCCTCTCCGTAGACTCAGGGCGGCTCACAGCAGTGATAGAAACAATGTACAATACAAATCTAATAATACGAAGTTAAAAACCCATTAATATAAAAACCAAACATACATACAGACATAACATGCATAAAATTGTAAAGGCCTAGGGGGAAAGAGTATCTCACTTCCCCCATGCCTGACGGCAGAGGTGGGTTTTGAGAAGTTTACGAAAGGCAAGGAGGGTGGGGGCAATTCTAATCTCTGGCGGGAGTTGGTTCCAGAAGGCCGGAGCCAGCACAGAGAAGGCTCTTCCCCTGGGTCCCGCCAGACGACATTGTTTAGTTGACGGGACCCGGAGAAGGCCCACTCTGTGGGACCTAACCGGTCGCTGGGATTCATGCGGCAGAAGGCGGTCTCGGAGATATTCTGGTTCGATGCCATGAAGGGCTTTATAGGTCATAACCAACACTTTGAATTGTGACCGGAAACTGATCGGCAACCAATGCAGACTGTGGAGTGTTGGTGAAACATGGGCATACTATGTTATTCTATTCCATATTCTATTCTATTCTATTCATTCCTCAAAAGGCAGCCAGGAAAGTTGAGGTGGTTGCGATGCGCCTCCGTCACCACGGTTTGTGCAACCGAGTTCACCACCACACCTGTCGACTTCACAGGCCCCACCTATCATACCTTCTGACATTCCTGGCCCGTGAGACACGAGGCTGGGCCTGGTTGCCCCAAAAAGACATTCCCACCCACCTTACAAAGGGCTGCTGAGTTTTAATCCCGGTGGCACCGATTCAACACAAGGGTGAGCCTGGTGTTAAGCATGGCACACACTCCCACCATCTCTATGGCTGCCTGGGACACATCGACCCTCTCACTGCTCGGCCTGGTGCTGCTGTGGCGCACGATAGAAACATAGAAGTCTGACGGCAGAAAAAGACCTCATGGTCCATCTAGTCTGCCCTTATACTATTTTCTGCATTTTATCTTAGGATGGATCTATGTTTATCCCAGGCATGTTTAAATTCAGTTCCTGTGGATTGACCAACCACATCTGCTGGAAGTTTGTTCCAAGGATCTACTACTCTTTCAGTCAAATCATATTTTCTCACTTTTGCTTCTGATCTTTCCCCCAACTAACCTCAGATTGGGCCCCCTTGTTCTTTGGTTCACTATCCTATTAAAAACACTTCCCTCCTGAACCTTATTTAACCCTTTAACATATTTAAATGTTCAATCATGTCCCCCCTTTTCCTTCTGTCCTCCAGACTATACAGATGGAGTCCATGAAGTCTTTCCTGATAATTTTTATGCTCAAGACCTTCCACCATTCTTGTAGCCCGTCTTTGGACCCCTTCAATTTGATCCATATCTTTTTGTAGGTGAGGTCTCCAGAACTGGACACGATGCTCTGGCATAGCTCCAGACTCTGGTTTGTATGTAGGGAGGATCCCAGGTACCTGTCTGTGAGCTGCCCTGAGTCCTTCAAACCCAATCAATCAATCAATCAATCAATCAATCAACGTCTTCAAGAGGGGGAGGAGGGGGAGGAGAGAAAGGAGAAGGGAGGAGAACAAAGAGAAGCAGAAGAGAAAAGGGTGTATTTATTATTATTATTATTATTATTATTATTATTATTATTATTATTATTTATTAGATTTGTATAGTAGAAGAAGAGAAGGAAAATGGAATGGAATGCGAAGAGGAGGAGAGGAAGAGTAGAAAGAAAAGAAGGAGAAGAAAAGATGGAATGGAAGAAGGCAAATGAGGGAGGAAGAGTAGTAGAAGGAGAGAAGAAAAATGGAATGGAATAAAAATAGGAGGAGGAGGAGGAGAGAAGAAGAAAAGAAGAGAAGAAAAGATGGAATGGAAGGAGGAGGAGAGTAGTGGAAGGAGAGAAGAAGAAGAGAAGAAGTACAAGGAGAAGCCGGAGACAAAAAGGAGAAGGAGAAAAGGAGAGAGAAAAAATGGAATGGAATACAAACAGGAGAAGAAGAGAGAAGAAAGAGACGAGAAGAAAGGGAATAATGGGATGGAATGGGATGAAAGAAAGAAAGAGAAGGAGAAAGAAAGAGAAGGAGAAGAGCCAAGGAAAGAGAAAGGAATGGAATGAAATGGAGGTGGTGAAAAGGAGAAGGAGGAGGGTAAGTAAGTAAGTAAGTCAGTCAGTCAGTCAGTAAGGAAGGAAGGGAGGAAGGGAGGAGGAGGGGGGTAAGGAAGGAAGGAAGGGAGGGAAAGGAGGAGGAGAGAAGGAAGGGAGGAGGAGGAGAAGGAAGAAAGGGAAAGGAGAAGGAGAGGAGAAGGAAGGATGGAAGGAGGAGAAGGAGGAGGTGAAGGAGAAGGAAGTAAGGATAGGAGGAGGAAGAGGAGGAGGAAGAGGGGACAGGCATTGCCTTCCCAACAAGGCCAACGAAACTACCCCTTGAGCCCCCCCCCAGCTCTCTGCTGCCCCCCTTGCAACCTCTCTGGTTCTTCCGCCGCTCTCCAAGAGAAAAGGGCTGGAAGGAACCCCCTCTCAAGCCAACGTGTCCTCCCTGCACCCCCCTGCACCCCGGGGGCACAATAGCTGCCAAGGTCCTCCCTGAGCGAGCGAGTGAGTGAGCGTCAAAAGCTGGGCGGCTCAGGGGAATGTAGGCAAGGCTGCATCCAGGCCTGCCGGAACATGTAGGCCTCCGGGCAGCTCTCTTTCTTGGCAACTCCGCCCTGCCCACAGAGGCCTCGCCGAGGAGGTTCTTCCCTGGGTCTCCAGGGATGGGGGGTGCCAAGCTAACAAGGCCCGGGGCGAGGGGGGGGGCGCTGGAGGGCAGGCTTGGCACCCAGGGCCGGAGCAGGTGGGGGGAGAGAGCCCACTCTCCTGCATCCCAGAGGGTCTCCAGGCCATTGGCCCCAACAATCAAGAGTCCTCATTTGACCCACTTGAGAAGGATGGAAGGCTGAGTCAACCTGGAGCCGGAGGTGAGATTTGAACTGCTGAACTACAGCTGGCAGTTAGCTGAAGGAGCCTGCAGTGCTGCACTCTAACTGCCCCAGAGAAAGAAAGAAAGAAAGAGAGGGAGAGAAAGAAAGAGAGAAAGGAAAGAAAGAAGGAAAGAAAGAAAAAGAGAGAGAGGGGAAAGAGAAAGGGAGGAAGGAAGAAAAAGAAAGAAAGACAGACAGACAGAAGGAAAGAAAGAAAAGCAATAGCATTTAGACTTATATACCGCTTCACAGTGCTTTTAAGCGGGTGAGAAAACGAAGTGAGAAAACAGGGAGCGATAGAAAAAATCCTTCCTCTTTCTAATGAAGATGATTGAAGGTGAGAAAACAGCTCCTTGTTTTCTCATCTTCAATCATCTTCATTTTTATTTCATTAGCAAGAGCACGGTTTTTTTCTATCACATATCTTGTTTTTGTGATGGTTTCTTTTCAAATAAGGCTGCAAAAAGCAGTGGTCCACTTGACAAAGAATGACCCTATACAGATATTTGCCACAGACAGGAGACGGCCACACTATTTTCCAGGGCAACAGAGGGCCAGACCAGGAGCAATGGATGGAAACTGACCAAGGAGAGATTCAACCTGGAAATAAGGAGGAACTTTCTGACGGTGAGAACCATCAATCAGTGGAACGACCTGCCAGCAGAAGTTGTGGATTGCCACCTAGCTGGGGAGGTGTAGGGTTTCCTGCTTGAGCAGGGGGTTGGACTTGTTGACCTGCAAGGTCCCTTTCAACTCTAATAATAAATAAATTGTTGTGAGCCGTCCCGAGTCTTCGGAGAGGGGAGGCATAAAAATCTAATAAATTATTATTATTATTATTATTATTATTATTATTATTATTATTATTATTATTATTATTATGTCAATACAACACAGCAAACGAGATCACTATGCTGGATTTCGTATTTCATCCCCAGTCGGGCGCTTCCCAAGCACCTAGGACTGCGTGATGTAGCGGCAAATTTTGTTTGCCGATCCCAGTCAAGCGGCCTTTTGCAATTGACAGATGGAGATTTTGTCAATGCCGATGGTTTTCAAATGTCCGCTGAGATCCTTTGGACCTGCACCCAGCGTGCCAAGTACCACTGGGACCACTTTCACGGGCTTCTGCCAGAGTCGTTGCAGCTCGATTTTTAGATCTTCGTATTTCACTAATTTCTCTAGCTGCTTCTCCTCAATTCTGCTGTCTCCTGGGATTGCGATTATTATTTATTTATTTTTATTTTTATTTTTATTTTTATTTTTATTTTTATTTTTATTATTATTATTATTATTATTAAATGGCTCCATGTGCCACCTGAGGCAATGCTGGCTGGGGAATTCTGGGAGTTGAAGTCCAGATGTCTTCAAGTTACCAAGGTTGGGAAACATTGGTGTAAGGGCTCCTGCACCAGCAGGATGTTGGACTACAAAACCCAGAGTCCCTTCCAACACAAACGATAAATAAAAAAAATAAAACCACGGGTATAGGCAGGGGTGGGCTCCAGCCGGAACGCTAAATCGGGCCCTCCACTGCAGCTCGCGAGTGCTTGCGGGGCCAGTGTGATTTTGCTCCTGCACCTGTGGAGGTAGCAAAATCGCACATGGAGCTGCAAGTGAGTCCGTGTTTCAACATGCGCAGAAGCAAAAAAACCCCAACCCTCACCGAAACACAGGCTCACCTGCGGCTCCATGTGCGATTTTGCTACCTCCACAGGTGCAGGAGCAAAATCACATTGGCCCCACAAGCACTCGCAAGCTGCAGTGGAGGTCCCGATTTAGCCTTCCGGCTGGAGCCCACCCCAGGGTATTGGGTGTCCTGTTTGAGCAGGGGTGAGGCCTAGAACTCTTCCAACGTCCCTTCCTTGTTGTGTGCCAGTGTTGTGCCTATCTTCACTATCAGGAAAGACTTCATGAACTCAATCTGTAGAGTCTGGAGGACAGAAGGGAAAGGGGGGACATGATTCAAACATTGAAATATGTTAAAGGGTTAAATAAGATCCAGGAGGGAAGTGTTTTTAATAGGAAAGGGAACCCAAGAACAAGGGGACACAATCTGAGGTGAGTTGGGGGAAAGATCAAAAGAGTAGTAGATGCTTGGAACAAACTTCCAGCAGATGTGGTTGGTAAATCCACAGTAACTGAATTTAAGCATGCCTGGGATAAACATATATCCATCCTAAGATAAAATACAAGTAATAGTATAAGGGCAGACTAGATGGACCAGGAGGTCTTTTTCTGCCGTCAATCTTCTGTTTCTATGTTTCCTTGGAAGGGAATCGAAAATAAGTCGGTAAGTGTTGTATTGCCTCTGTACAAATCGATGGGGAGACCACACTTGGAGTCCTGTGTAAAGTTCTGGTCACCGCACCTCAAGAAGGACATAATGGAACTGGAAAAGGTGCAAAAAAGGGCAACAAGAACGATCAAGGAAGTGGATCATCTCCCTTGTGAAACCAGGTTGCAACGCCTTGGTCTCTCCAGCCTTGAAAGACGGCGTTTAAGGGGTGACTTGATTGAAGGGTATAAGATTTAAGATTTATTAGATTTGTATGCCACCCCTCTCCGAAGACACAATACTAGGACGAGGGGCCCCTCCCTAAATCTCATAGGTGAGAAAGCAAGGACAAATAAAGGAAAATATTTCTTTAACCAGAGGGTCCATAGTTGATGCGATTCCCTTCCAGAAGAGGTTGTGACAGCTGTCAGCCTTGATAACTTCAAGGCAGGATGAGACAGATTCATGGATGCCAAGTGTATCATAGGTGATGATTGAAACAGATGTCCATTTGCCGCCTCTATGTTGGTTGAGGCAGGCAGGGTTCCCTTGGGTACCATTTCTTTCTGCTCAAGATCCCCATGGACAATTGGGGGGCCACTGTGGGACACAGAATGCTGAACTCGATGGGCTTTGGCCCGATTCAGCAGGGCTCTTCTTAGATTCTTAGGTTCCAGCTCCATTCCAAATTGAATTCCCTGAAATGTCCCTTCGTTATTTGGTGTATTGCTTTTTTTAAAACCAGGGATAGGAGAGAAGGACGGGAGAAATTAATTTAGTTCTGGGTTGTCGGCCAGTGGATGGACTGCAGGCAGCTCAACCTCGCCCAGCCTCTCTCTAGCCTGCTCACCGAGAATGAAAGGCTTAAAACCTGGCATTTACAAAGGCCGAAGGAGGGAGAAGGAGCGTTTTCAGCCGCTTTTGATTAGTCAGGTGTAGTTCAGGTGGCACGAAAGCTCCAGAGACTCGCTGGGCAGGTGGGGAGAGAAACCTCCACGCCGTGATGAGGCTTATTTTGAGCAGAAGGTCCCAGCTGGGCCCGGCTTAAATGAGCAGGTTTTGAGCCCCAGGCAGGTGAGCCGGGCAGATTTTTCCAAATAACTAGGTGTGTCCGTGTAAACACAATTTGCAGAGCACGCCCTGCGTACTAGGAGTGGAAGATTAATCGGGGTTCTTTAAAAAAATAATAATTAACCGGAGCAGAGAGAAATCCTGAAGCTTGCTTTGTTTCATTTTCTTAGAAACACCGCTTTGTTTTCATTGTGGTCAGCAAGGTTACGGCTTAAGAGCTGGATGGCCATCTACATTAGTGTTTCCCAACCTTGGCCACTTGAAGATATTTGGACTTCAACTCCCAGAATTCCCCAGCCAGCGAATGCCTTGGAGACCTTGGAGGGGATATTTCTATGCAGCAATGAGGCGATGGCAGACTTTGATCCCCACTGCCGAGAGAGACTGTGTGGTCCAGTAGTTAAGGCTTGAAACCAGGAGTGGGTGAACTCTTGTACTGTACTGCGGTAGGCATGAAAACCAACTGCGTGAGTTTGGGCCAATCACCAGGAGACAGGAGTTCTAGTCCCACCTTAGGCATAAAAGCTGGCTAGGAGGCTTTGGACCAATCACCAGGAGAGGGTGAGTTCTTGTCCCGCCTTAGGCATGAAAGGCAGCTGGGTGGCTTTGGGCCAATCACCAGGAGATGGGAGTTCTAGTCCCGCCTTAGGCATGAAAGGCAGCTGGGTGATTTTGAGCTGGTTTAGGAAAACTAGGAGATGGGAAGGAATATTAGCTATGTTTGCTGTCCGGTGTTACTTATAAAAATATTAAAAGTGTAAGAGAAAAGAAAAAAAAAAGAAAAAGATAGAAAAAGAAAGAGAAAGAAAAGTGAAATTTGACAGAAAAAGCAAGAAAAGAAAGAAAGAAAGAAAGAAAGAAAGAAAGAAAGAAAGAAAGAAAGGAAAAGAAAGAAATAGACAGAGGACAGATATAGATAGAAGAGAAAGAAAGAAAGAATCATAGATAAAATCATAGAGTTGGAAGGGACCTCGAGGGTCATCGGGTCCAACCCCCTGTTCAATGCAGGATTCATCAAACCATCCCAGAAAGATGACCGTCCAGTCTCTGTTTGAAGACCTCCAGTGAAGGCGAGCCCACCACCTCCTGTGGCAAACTATTCCACTGGTTTATCACCCTTAATGTTAGAAAGTTTTTTTCTGATCTCTCATTAAATCTACTCCCTGGCAGTTCCATTCCATTGTTTCTGGTCCTTCCATGTGCTATTGAGAACAATGAGAAAGAAAAAGAGAGAAAGAGAGAGAAAGGAAAAGAAAAGTGAAATTCAACAGAAAAAGCAATACAAAAGAAAGAAAGAAGAAAAGAAAGAAAGAAAGAAGGAAGGAAGGAAAGAGACAGAGGACAGATATAGATAAGAGAGAGAGAGAGAGAGAAAGGAAGGAAAAAAGAAAGAAAGAGACAGAGGGCAGATACAGATAGAAAAGAGAGAGAGAAAGGAAGGAAAAAAGAAAGAAAGAAAGAGACAGAGGGCAGATATAGATAGAAGAGAGAGGAAAGAAGGAAGGAAGGAAAAAAACCCCAAGGAAACAAAATACCTGAAAACTGAGCTCACCTGAAGACCGTTTTTTAAAAAAAATAAAAATAAAAACAGCCTCAACTTGTGACTCTATAAAAGTGCAAATCTGGTGATGTGCTGGCTGTACTCAAAGCAGACAATTTATTGCCCAAACCGCGTGAAGCATTTTGAACATTTCCTTCTGAGCTTATTCCTTACTCATTCGACCACAGGGGCCATAACATCATCTTCTCTTTTGCAGAGGAAAATAAAAATAAGGGAAGACCTATTGGGGTTGGCCCCTGGGGTGTGTGACTCGGCTGTGAGGTGTGTCACTTGCGTAGTTTGGGGTGGGAGGCTCCTCCAGATTTAGGAGGGTTCCTAGTCCTCATGTTCTTTTGAAGTTCAGTGTTTACTTGTTAGGTGTTGTTACTATTTTTTTTTAAAGAGTTGAGTAAAAATAAATTAAAATTGCACAAAGTTGTGAAATGAAGCCAAGTTTCCTGACGTCAGTCAGTCTCTGGAGCTGTGCAATTCCTCAGCAAGGCTCCGGCCCTGTTTTCCTTCTCCAACTCCATGGTCTGGAGATACAGGACAAGGAGCAGAATTCCCAAGAGGTTTGAGGTTGAGAAGTCAATCTTCTCAACCTCAGGATTAAGAGGGGTGCACTTCAACTCCCAGAATTCCCTGGCCTTCCTTCCTTCCCTTCTTTCTTTTCTTTCTCTTTTGCCATTTCCTTCCTTTTTCCTTCTTCCCTCCTACTTTCCCTCCTTCCCTCCCTCCCTTCCTGCCTCCTTTCTTTCTTTCTTTCTTTCCTTTCTCTTTTTCCTTCTTCCCTCCTACTTTCCCTCCATCCCTCCCTCCCTCCCTGCCTCCTTTCTTTCTTTCTTTCTTTCCTTTCTCTTTTGCCATTTCCTTCCTTTTTCCTTCTTCCCTCCTACTTTCCCTCCTTCCCTCCCTCCCTTCCTGCCTTCCTTTCTTTCTTTCCTTTCTCTTTTGCCTTTTCCTTCTTTCCTACTTTTCCTCCATCCCTCATTCCCTCCCTCCCTCCCTTCCTGCCTCCTTTCTTTCTTTCTTTCCTTTCTCTTTTGCCATTTCCTTCCTTTTTCCTTCCCCATCCTTTCCCACCCTCCATCTCTCCATCTCTCCCTTCCTGCTTTCTTTCTTTCTTCCTTCCTTTCTTTCTTTCCCTTTCCTTTTTTCTTTCTTCCTTCCTCCCTCCGTCCATCATCCCCTCTCATTTCCTTTCCTCTCTTAATTCACTAACTACCTGCCAGCAGTTTGATCCTGACCAGCTCCAGGTCGACTCAGCCTTCCGTCCTTCCAAGGTGGGTAAAATCAGGACCCAGATTGTTGGGGGCAAGAGGCTGATTCTGTAAACCGCTTAGAGAGGGCTGGAAAAGCACTAGGAAGCGGTAGATAAGGGCTATTGCTAGGTTTACTCTAATGCAGTGTTTCCCAACCATCACAACTTGAAGATATTTGGACTTCAACTCCCAGAATTCCCCAGCCAGCGAATGAAGAGAAGGACCAGGGGAGACCTGATAACAGTCTCCCAATCTCTCAGGGTTTGCGTCAAGGAAGAAGGAATCAACCTATTCTCCAAAGCACCTGAGGGTAGAACAAGAAGCAATGGGTGGAAACTAACCAAGAAGAGAAGCAACCTGGAACTAAGGAGAAAAATCCTGACAGTTAGAACAATTAATCCATGGGACAGCTTGCCACCGGAGGTTGTGAATGCTCCAACACTGGAGGTTTTTAAGAAGATGTTGAACAACCATCTGTCTGAAGTAGTGGAGGGTCTCCTGCCCAAGCAGGGGGTTGGACTAGAAGACCTCCAAGGTCCCTTCCAACTCTACATTTCTGTTTTTTTCTTTCCTCTCCACTCCCCTTTGACAAGCAAGGACTGGTGACTTTCCATCCGCAATTTAATCTAAATCCCCCCAGGGAGTTCGTTGACAAAATCAGATTACATTATCGCCTTGGTCTCCAGGAGACCGGCCGGAGCGACAGTGGAAATCTCCACTGGGTCTAGGATTAATCTCGGAAGCTGGAGGTTAGTGTGAATTGGGGGTGGAAGGTGAAGAACCAGAGGGAAGAGAGGGAGAGAGGGAGGGAGGAAGGAAAGAAAGCAAGAGAAAGCAACCAAGGAAGGAAGAAGTTAAGTAAGTAAGCAAGGAAGGAAGAAATAAGACAAAGAAAGAAGGGAGGAAGGAAGGTAAAGCAAGAGAAAGAGAGCAAGGAGGAAGGAAGG
The DNA here is from genome assembly GCF_031021105.1 of Erythrolamprus reginae. Classification (NCBI taxonomy): domain Eukaryota; kingdom Metazoa; phylum Chordata; class Lepidosauria; order Squamata; family Dipsadidae; genus Erythrolamprus; species Erythrolamprus reginae. The sequence goes on from NW_027248504.1 coordinate 37,320, forward strand.
AAGCAGGGAGGGAGTAAATAAGGAAGGAAAGAAAGAAGGAGAAAGAAAGAAAGCAAACAAGCAAGCAAGCAAGCAAGGAAGAAGTTAAGTAAGCAAGCAAGGAAGAAAGAAGGAAAGGAAGGGAGGGAGGAAAGAAAGAAGAAAGGGAGGAAAGGAAGGATGGAAAGAAAGAAAGGAAAGAAAGAAAGCAAACAAGCAAGCAAGCAAGGAAGAAGTTAAGTAAGCAAGCAAGGAAGGAAGAAGAAAAGGAAGGGAGGGAGGAAAGAAAGAAGAAAGGGAGGAAAGGAAGGATGGAAAGAAAGAAAGGAAAGAAAGAAGGAAAAAAGGAAGAAAGGAAAGGAAGGAAGGAAAAAAGAAGGAAAGGGAGAAGCAAAGAAAGAATGAAGGGAAGGAAGGAAGGAAAGAAGGAAAAAGGAAGAAAGGAAAGAAAGAAGCAAAGAAAGAATGAAGGAAGGGAAGGAAAGAAAGAAAGAAAGAGGAAGCAATAGAAAGAAACAAAGAAAGAAGGAAGGAAGGAAGGAAGAAGCAATAGAAAGAAGCAAAGAAAGAATGAAGGAAGGGAAAGAAGGAAGGAAAGAAAGAAGGAAAAAAGAAGAATGAAGGAAGGGAAGGAAGGAAGAAAACAAGGAAAGAAACAAGAAAGCCATCAAGAAGTCGGTTCACCAGGAGAAGGAAAGAACCAGTCTGATTTGTTTGTCTAGACACACCCCAGGCGGTGTTCCTGGGACGGCTGCATACCAGGCATTCCTGCCCCCCCCTTTCTACCTCTCCCCTCCTTCTCTTTGCCCAGCCTCCCCCCCCCCCAGGGAATCCCTAAGACCGTCCTCAACCCTGCCCAGCCCAATTCAAGGGACCGACACTGAGCCAGGACAAGCAGCCAACACATAGCTGAGCGATGCACGAGGCTCCCAGGATGTGATTCACCCCCTCTGGACCTCTGGAGATATTTGCAAGCGCACTAACCAGACTTACTGACTGGGGCTGCAACACACGGCAGACCCCCTTTTAAGGAAGGAGGAAGTGGCGTCTTCCCCACCCCCCCTCCACCTCCGAGGAAGGAACCTCGGGTCCCCGACCACACGGATCTGCAAGACAAACGTGCAAACTTCACAGCCCTGGTGCTGCAGCGGTTTCCATCAAGGGGTCAGTTTGCCAGAAAAGGGCCCTGATGATGTAGCCTAGCTGGGTCATAAAATGTCTGGGAGGAAGCAATTAAGCTCAGAGCGCACCATTCACCTTTGCAGCCCTCCTCTTCATATCCACCTCTCCCTTCTAACACTGGTGGCGTTGCCTAGTTGGGTCATGGAAGGTCTGGAAGAAAACCACCAAGCTCGGAGAGAATAGAAACATAGAAGATTGACGGCAGGAAAAGACCTCCTGGTCCATCTAGTCTGCCCTTATACTATTTCCTGTATTTTGTCTTAGGATGGATTTATATTTATCCCAGACAGGTTTACATTCAGTGACTGTGGATTCTTCCTTCCTCCCTCTTCCTCCCTTCCCTTCCTTCCGTCTCTTTCTTTCCTTTTTCCCTCCCTTCTTCCGTCCTCATTCCTTCCTTCTCTTTCTTTACTTCTTCCCTCCCTCCTTCCTTCCTCATTCCTTCGTTCCGTCTTTCTTTCCTTCTTCCCTTCCTTGCTCATTCCTTCCTTCTGTCTCTCTTTCCTTGCTCATTCCTTCCTTCCGTATCTCTTTCCTTCTTTCCTTCCAACCTTCCTTCCTCATTCCTTCCTTTCTTCTCTTTCCTTCTTTCCTTCCTCCCTCCCTTATTCATAGAAACGTAGAAGATTGACGTCAGAAAAAGACGTCCTGGTCCATCTAGCCTGCCCTTATACGATTTCCTGCCTTCTACCTTAGGGTGGATAGATGTTTATCCCAAGCATGTTTAAATTCAGTTCTTGTGGATTTACCAACGATGTCTTCTGGAAGTTTGTTCCAAGCATCTACTACTCTTTCAGTCAAATCATATTTTCTCACCTTGCTTCTGATCTTTCCCCCAACTAATCTCAGATTGAGCCCCCTTGCTCTTGTGTTCATTTTCCTATTAAAAACACTTCCCTCCTGAACCTTATTAAACCCTTTGACATATTTAAATATGAATCAAGGACCCCACTGTCTTCCTCCCCCTCCTCCTGTTCTCAACAAACCCCACTCCCTCCTAACACTGATGATGTCCCCTACTTGGGTAATAAGATGTCTACAAGAAAACGACCAAGCTCAGAAAACGCCAAAGACTTTCAATTCGTCTCCTCCTCTTCTCTGGGAACCCCACTCCCTCCAGGCACTGATGATGTTCCCTAGTTCGGTAATAAGACGTCTGCAACAAAACCACCAAGCTCAGAAAGCACCAAGGACCTTGAAGTCTCCTCCTCCTCCTTCCAGTCTCTTCCAGCACTATTATTATTATTTATTATTATTTATTAGATTTGTATGCAGCCCCTCTCTGAGGACTCAGGCCGGCTCAAAGCATATAATATAGCAATACAACGCAGAAGGCGAATCTAATTAAATTTAAAATTACAGTACACTCTAAAAATCCAATATTTAAAAAACGATCGTACCGATTCAATCATACAACGTGCATCTCATTTCGTTGCCCAGGGGGCTGAGACCTAATTGCCCCAAGCCTGGCGACATAGGTGAGTCTCGAGACTCTTATGGAAGACAAGGAGGGCGGGGGCAGTGCGAATCTCCAGGGAGAGCTGATTCCAGAGGGCCGGAGCCCCCACAGAGAAGGCTCTTCCCCTGGGCCTTGATAATGCTACTTGGTTGGGTCATGAAGCAATCAAGCTTAGTGAGCACCGAAGACCCTACAGTTGTCTTCTTCCTCCTCCTCCTCTCTGCACTCTCCACTCCCTCCTCGCACTGATGATGTTCCCTAGTTAGGTAACAAAAGGTCTGCGAGAAATCCACCAAGCTCAGAGAACACTGGGTTGACATCTTCATTGAGCTGTCCACCAAAACCCAAAGATCCCTTTCTTGGGTTGTCTCAGAAAACCTGGTCCCCATCAGTTAGTCGGTATTATTATTATTATTATTATTATTATTATTATTATTAATAATAATAATAATAATAATAAATAAATTTGTATGCTGCCCTTCTCCAAAGACTCGGAGTGGCTCACAACATGCAATATACAAAGTACAAATCCAATATTAAAAACAGTATTTAAAACTCTTATAATAAAAAAACCCAATCATACAACCCACATAAACCATACATAAATCATAATAGCTGAGGGGTATATTAATTCCCCCATGCCTGGCGACAGAGGTGGGTTTTCAGGAGCTTACGAAAGGCAAGGAGGGTAGGGGCAGCCCTGATCTCCGGGGGGGAGTTGGTTCCAGGGGGCCGGGGCCACCACAGAGAAGGCTCTTCCCCTGGCTCCCGCCAGACGGCATTGCTTCGTCGACGGGACCCGGAGAAGGCCGACTCTGTGGGACCTTATTGGCCGCTGGGATTCGTGCCAATTTGATAATTGGGGTTCTTTGCTCTGATATACACAACTTTGCACTTGTTTAGGTTCAAAGTCCAGGGCTATCTGTATAGCACGGCCCATTTTGCCCCCTCTTGCCTGCCTTCTGCTGCACGAATCCCAGCGACCAGTTAGGTCCCACAGAGTGGGTCATCTCCGGGTCCCATCAACTAAACAATGCCACTTGGCGGGACCCAGGGGAAGAGCCTTCTCTGTGGCGGCCCCAGCCCTCTGGAACCAACTCCCCCCAGAGATTAGAACTGCCCCCACCCTCCTTGCCTTTTGTAAGCTACTTAAAACCCACCTCTGCCACCAGGCATGGGGGAACTGAGATACTCTTTCCCCCTAGGCCTTTACAATTTTATGCATGTATGTCTGTTTGGTTTTTTATATTAATGGGGTTTTAATCGTTTTTAGTATTGGATTATTTTGTATACTGTTTTATTATTGTTGTTAGCCACCCCGAGTCTCCGGAGAGGGGCGGCATACAAATCCAATCAATCAAATCAAATCAAATCTTCCCCCCCACCCCCCAAGCCCCCCTCCTGGCCCTTTGCCGGAGCTTACCCAGCCTCCATTGTCTTGGATCCAGGGGTCGAGGCGTTCGGTCAGGTAGGTGGCCATCCAGGTAGCGATCCTCTCCACCAATCCGCGCATTTCCTTGTCGACGCTCTCCACGCACAACGCCCCTCCGAAGGAGAAAAAGGCCACAATCCTGCCCCAGTTCACCCCGTCCCGGAAAAGTTCGTTCACCACCTGCTCGAAGCTCTGGTAAGCCGTGCCGGGCGTGATGTGGAGCTGAGAAGTCAGGTCGCTAAAAGCCCGCCGGTAGCGCAGTTCGAACTCGTCCCCGGCTTCCCGCAGCGTCTGCCTCACCTCCGACTGCGGGCGGCTGTCCAGCTCTTCCAGGAGACTCGGGTGGCCCGCCGCTCCGTTGACCACGGGGCCGGGGCTGGGGTGCCAAGTGGGGCTCCCGCCGTTCAGGACGCCCCCGGCCATCTCGCCCGACAGCTCCGTCCGGTTCTCGCCGTCGTCGGCCTCCTCCACCTCGCGCCAGCTGTGGCCCCTCTGCGCCAGCTTGTAAGAGATAAAGTCCACCACCAGGGACCGGTTGCCGCTCGACATCTTCACGCCTCGGCCAGCCTCAGTGAGTCCTGCTTACCGTCGGAGGACCAGGCCCCGTCCTTCCCTTTCGGGCACAGCCATCCCAGCGCCAGGCACGGAAACTTTGCTGGGGGGGGGGGGGGAGGGAGTGAAGAGAAGCAAAAAAGCAGGGAGGGGGGAAGGAGGAGGAAAGTGAGTAGGGGTGCATGATTTTAAAATTTGAAGTTTTAGACTTTTTTTAAAAAAAATAAAGTTTATTCATTTTTCAAAAAACCAAAAGCAAAATCATAACAAAGTACAGTAGTTCTGCATTGGTACATTCTTGCATATTGTTGGACTTTTTAAACTATTGGCCTTTTTTCATTGGTTTTATTGATTGATTGATTGGATTTACAGTGATCCCCCGGGTATCGCAATCCCGATCATTGCGAACGGCTATATCGCGATTTTTCCACCCGGAAGTAAACAACACCATCTGCGCATGCATGCCCTTTTTTTCTATGGCCACGCATGCGTAGATGGTGGAGTTTCCCCGCCGGGCAGATCAGCTGCTGGGCGGCTTCCCTGGGTCTTCCCCCTCTTGCCCCGGTAAGACCCCGCAACGGCGTGGGCGGGCGAAGGGCGAGCGGGGAAACCCCAGCGAACGGCGTGGGCGGGCGAAGGGCGGGCGGCGCGCGCGCGGGGAAACCCCAGCGCCGCTTCCCAGCTGAGTCCCCTTCCCAGGAACCCCAATCTTCGGCTCCTCGCTAGCGCTGCGGAAGTAAAAACACCATCTACGCATGCGCAGATGGTGTTTTTACTTCCGCAGCGCTACTTCGCGAAAAACCGATCATTGCGAGGGGTCCTGGAACGGAACCCTCGCAATGATCGGATGCTCCTCTCCGAGGACTCAGGGCGGCTTACAACGTATAAAAGGAAACAATGAAATGCAACGGCTAAATCCAATTAATTAAAACTACCATGTTTTCCGGAGTATAAGACCCACCTTTTTCCTCCCTAAAAGAGGCCGATAGTTTGGCTGTGTCTTATACTCTGAATGTAGCCGTTTTGCCCCCAGTCCTAACTAGCTGCTATATCTAATCGCCCCATGCCTGGCAACATAAATGAATCTTAAGACTCTTATGAAAGGCAAGTAGGGTGGGGGCAAGGCAAATCTCGGGGGGGGGGGTTGTTTCCAGAGGGCCGGGGCCTCCACAGAGAAGGCCCCGCCAAGTGACATTGTCTAGTTCAGTGTTTCCCAACCTTGGCAACTTGAAGATATTTGGATTTCAACTCCCAGAATTCCCCAGCCAGCATTCGCTGGCTGGGGAATTCTGGGAGTTGAAGTCCAAATATCTTCAAGTTGCCAAGGTTGGGAAACACTGGTCTAGTTGACGGGACCCAAAGAAGGCCGACTCTGTGGGACCTGACCGGTCGCTGGGATTAATGCAGCAGGAGGTGGTCCCACAAGTAATCTGGCCCGATGCCATGTAGGGCTTTATAGGTCATAACCAACACTTTGAATTGCATCTGGCAACCAACCGGCAACCAATGCAGACTGCGGAGGCCCAAAACTGCTTGTGCAGCTGCATTTTGCACGATTTGTAATTTCCAAACACTCTTCAGAGGTAGCCCCATGTAGAGAGCATTGCAGTAGTCAAACCTCGAGGTGATGAGGGCATGAGTGACTGTGAGTAAAGACTCCCTGTCCAAATAGGGCCGCAACTGGTGCACCAGGTGAACCTGGGCAAACGCCCCCCTCGCCACAGCCGAAAGATGGTGTTCCAAGGTCAGCTGTGGATCGAGGAGGACGCCCAGAGTGGCGGACCCTCTCTGAGGGGTCAAAAGTTCCCTCCCCAGAGTAATGGACGGGCAGATGGAATTGTCCTTGGGAGGCAGAATCCATATACAGCAATCCCTCGCTATTTCATGGTTCATCTTTCGCGGATTCGCTACTTCACGGGTTTTCAAAGGGGGCTTAAATCCATTTTAAAAATTTAAATCTATTAAAAATTCATAAAATTCTTTTACGGTGCTACTGTTCTCTATTAAAGAAACTGGTAGGATATCCCATGTAGTTCCAGCTGAGAAACATTATAGAATGACTATTTAATGCAAAGGGTGGGTTTTAAAAGTCCTAATACACTCGTTAAATACATAAAAAAACTATTTCCTCTACTTCATGGAAATTTGTTTTTCCACAGTGGTCTTGGAACGCATCCCTAGCCAAAAATGAGAGAACGCTGTAATGTAAGCTGCCCCAAGTCCTTGGAGAAAGGCAGCATAGAAGTCCAATAAATAAATAAATATAACAAAATCAAAAGGCCAGACTACTTGGAGGGCCACCCCCTGCTGCATGAATCCCAGTGTCCGGTTGGGTCCCACAGAGTCGGCCTTCTCCACATCCCGTCAACTAGACAATGTTTGGCAGGGCCTAGGGGAAGAGCCTTCTCGGTGGGGGCCCCAACCCTCTGGAACCAGCCAGAGATTTGCACTGCCCCCACTCTCCTCGCCTTCCGCAAGAGTCTCAAGACTCATCTATGCTGCCAGGCTTGGGTCCACTAGACCAGTGTTTCCCAAACTTGACAACTTGAAGGTATTTGGACTTCAACTCCCAGAATTCGCTGGCTGGGGAATTCTGGGAGTTGAAGTCCAAATATCTTCAAGTTGCCAAGGTTGGGAAACACTGCACTAGACTCTAACCCCCTGGCCGACAAGTGTATTAAGTTGATTCAATGGGAATGACTGGTTTTTTATGGTTTGGGGTTTTTTTTAGATTACAGTATAAATTTAAATTAACTGGATTTAGGACATTATATATTGTTCCATTATATAATAATAAGAATAAGAACAACAACAAGAACAGCAACAGAGTTGGAAGGGACATTGGAGGTCTTCTAGTCCAACCTAGCTCTGACTATTTTAATGACAAGGGTTTTTAATTATTATTATTATTATTTATTAGATTTGTATGCCGTCCCTCTCCGTAGACTCGGGGTGGCTCACAGCAATAATAAAAACAGTGTACAATAACAAATCTAATATTTAAAAATATCTAAAACCCCATTATTTAAGAAAGATATACACACAAGCATACCATACATAAACTATATAGGCCTGGGGGAGATGTCTCAATTCCCCCATACCTGACGGCAGAGGTGGGTTTTAAGTATTGGATTTATACAGCCGCTTGTTGTGAGCCGCTCTGAGTCTTTGGAGAGGGGCGGCATACATCTAATTTATTATTATTATTATTATTATTATAATTATTATAATTATAATTATAAATATTATTATTATTATTATTATTATTATTATTATTATTATTATTATTATTATTAATCACTAACCTGCTGTTTAGGCAGGAAACCCTACACTGCTTCAGACATATGGTTATCCAACATCATCTTAAAAACTTCCAGTGTTGGAACATTCACAACATCTGGAGGCAAGCTGTTCCACTGGTTACTTGATCTAAGTAAATTTCTTCTTAGTTCTAAGTTGCTTCTCGCCTTGTTTAGTTTCCACCCATTTCTTCTTGTTCTACCCTCAGGTGCTTTGGAGAATAGCTTGACTCCACCTTCTTTGGGGCAACCCCTGAAGGCTGCTGTCATGTCTCCCCTGGTCCTTCTTTTCATTAAACTTTAGCCATGTCCAGTTCCTGCAACCGTTCTTCATATGTTTTAGCCCCCAGCCCCCTCATCCTCTTTGTGGCTCCGCTCTGCACTTTTTCTACAGTCTCAACATCCTTTTTGCATCGTGATGACCAAAACTGAATGCCGTATTCCACGTGTGGCCTTACCAAGGCCTTATAAAGTGGTATTAATCCTTCGTGTGATCTTGATTCTCTCCCTCTGTTATCTTAGTTGCTCTTCTCTGCACTCGTTCCAGCATCTTATGCTCTTAGGTTCATACATTGTATTAACAGGATGCAATAGTACCAAGCCGTACTCCTTAGTTCTAAGTTGCTTCTCTCCTTGTTTAGTTTCCACCCATTGCTTCTTGTTCTACCCTCAGGTGCTTTGGAGAAAATGTTGACTCCCTCTTCTTTGGGGCAGCCCCTGAGATGCTGGAAGGCTGCTATCCTGTCTCCCCTGGTCCTTCTTTTAATTAAACTAGCCAGGCCCAGTTCCTGCAACTGTTCCTCACATGTTTTAGCCTCCATATGTTGTAAGCTGCCTCGGAAAGGGACGGCATAAAAGTCCAATAAATAAATAAATTACTTTAAAAAGGACCAGCTGCAGAGCTCGGTGCCCTCTGGGGGAAGCACAGCAGCAACGGGGAAGGATGGGGGAGACTTAGCTGCCACCCCCCACCCCCCATAGCTCATGCATTTGCAAGCGGCAATCCTTGCTCCCGCTTCTTGTCGGTCCTATGCAGCCCCCCACCCCCAAAACCAACCCATCCCCGGCTACCGATTCCATCCCGGAGGGTCCCTAATGGGAACCAGATCCTCTAGAAGCCCCCGCACCCCCAAATCTCCGACCCACCTCCTGCAGCCCAACCAGCTGCGACCGGCTTGCGATGGTGCAGGGGGAGAAGCCCAGGAGGGTTCCCTTTTGCCACTTTGATGGAGTGCTGCGGGTCTGCTGCAGCAGTAAAGCATGGAGACCCCTCCCCCTTTCACGCCCCCTGCCTCTCCGCCTCCCCCCCCCACCCTCCCCTCTCTCAGCCTCCCTCCTCCCTCCCTGGGATCAAAGCACTTCCTGGTTCTTTTGAGAGGAGCTGGGCTAGCTGGCTTTTTATTAAAGAGACAAGAGCCCCGGACGAGGGATTCCGGCCACCAAGCAGGGCTGGACTGTGACCCAGAGGTGGAGGGGCAGCCTGGCCGCGCCAGGAGAGATTTCCAAAAGTCGGGAAGGCGGATCAACGGCGGGTTTCCAGGGCTGGGGAAGCCAAATCGATCGGAATAAAGCTGGAAGGGCCCTTTCGGGGTCTTGTAGTCCAGCCCCCCGCACAGGCAGGAGACCCTCTACCATTTCAGACAAATTTTATTGATTGATTTTGTCCATTGCACAACGAGAGTTATATTGAGTATACATATAGTAAATATATAATGAAGATTACAGAGCAGTGTTTCCCAACCTTGGCAACTTGAAGGTATTTGGACTTCAACTCCCAGAATTCCCCAGCCAGCGAATGCTGGCTGGGGAATTCTGGGAGTTGAAGTCCAGATATCTTCAAGTTGCCAAGGTTGGGAAACACTGTTATAGAGGATATGCTCATAGTAAAGTATATCTAAGAAATAATAGAAGAAATAGGAATAAAATATATCAGTGAAAGAATAGAATAAATATAGGAAAGAAGAATGGTATAGGAGATGTAGGAGAACAATAGGACAGGTTGTCCTATTGTCTTCTTTAAAAAAAACCTCCAGGGATCCAACACCCACAACTTCTAGAGGCAAGTAGTCCCACTGATTAATTGTCCTCACGGTCAGGGAAAAAAAATTCTCAACCTTGATTCCAGGTTGTTTCTCTCCTGGATTAGTTTCCGTCCATCCTTTCTTATCTCGCCTTCTTCTGGGGCTTTGGGAAATGAGTCAAAACACCCACCAATTGCTGGGGATGCCTCCCGGGCCTAAATCTGCTCGGTTGCAAGGCTGCAAGATTCCCGAGGCGGCTTCGAGCTTGGATTCCCCACTTCCCAGCCTCCTCGCCCGTTCCCACGGGGTGCTGCATGGCAACCCCCAAAGCAAAACTTTGGTGGGGAGTTAAATACGGGGAGAGGGAGAGAGAGAGAGAAACAGGGACAGACAGAGAGGGAAGAGAAGAGAGAAAGACAGAGAGAGACAGAAAGGCAGAGAAAGAGCAAGACAGAGAGAGAAGAGAGACACAGAAAGACAGAGAGAAAGAGAAAGACAAGAGACAGAACGAAAGGCAGAGAGAGAGGAGAGGGAGAGAAAGAAAGACAAGAGACACACAGAGAAAGACACAGAGACAGGAGAGAGAAGAGAGACAGAGAGAAAGAGCAAGACAGAGAGAGAAAGAGAGAAGAGAGACAGAGAGTGATAGAAGAGAGAAGAGAGACAGAGAGAGAAAGACAGAGAGAGAGAGAGAAGAGAGGGAGAGAAAGACAAGAGACAGAGAGACAGAAAGAAAGGCAGAGAGAGAGAGGAGAGGGAGAGAAAGAAAGACAAGAGACACACAGAGAAAGACACAGAGACAGAAGGAGAGAGAAGAGAGACAGAGAGAAAGAGCAAAAGAAAGACAGAGGGAGAAAAAGAGAAAAAGAAAGACAGAGTGAGAAGAGAGAAAGACAGAGGAGAGGGAAAGAAAGACACACAGACAGAAAGAGAGGAGAGACACACAGAGAGAAAGAGAGAGAAAGAGAGAGAGGAGAGAGACACAGAGGGAGAAAGGGAGAGGAGAGGGAGAGAAAGAGAAAGACACACAGAAAGACAGAGAGAGACACACACACAGAGAGAAGAGAGAGACAGAGAGATAGAGAGGAGAGACACAGAGAGAAAGACAGAGAGAGAGAGAAAGGCAGAGAAAGAGAGAGGAGAGCGAGAGAAAGAGAAAGATAGAAAGACACACAGAAAGACAGAAACAGAAAGACAGAAAGAGAGAGGAGAGACACACACACAGAGAGAATGTTGGGGTGGAGGGCGGCCACCCTCGGAGCCCTGATCCTTGCCTTCACCACCATGGCAATGAGTCACCTGGTGAGAGACACATTCCAAAAAGCGCCCAAGCAAGAAGAGGCAACGCATGGAGCTCCCAGCCCAGGCACCAACCTCCAGCCGGGAATGGCTAGGGAGGGGGGAAAACCCCCCGCACCAGCTGTGCCCCCAGCTACCCTTAAGTCCCGGCTTCCTGGTTTTTGACACCCCCCCTCCAGGACTTCCCAATGGTTTGGCCCGGCATGCTTCAAGGGGGCTCGCTGGGTACTCACCACCCTGGAAAGGGAGCACTTGGCTTCAGACAGAGGGGCGGGGGGGAGATCTCAGCGCAGCCCGGAGCGAATGTGAGAATGTGGAGGAGGCAGGCCAAGCGTTCCAGGCACTGGCTGACCCTCCTTGTCATCCATTTCCCCGCCCACCCAGGGAGTCCCGCCCCTCCCGGCGCAACAAACCACCCCAATCCCCACCCGGGTCTTTGCAAATGTCAAGGCTGGGGTGAGCGCCCCCCCCTCCTCCGCGGAGCTCACTCCTCTTTCGCAAAAGTTTGGGGGGGGGCTCATTTGCAACAGCAACAACAAGAACAAGATGTGGAGAGACTTTGGAAACAAGAATTGCAGAGAAGAGCAGCTGGGATGATTAAAGCAGTGTTTCCCAACCTTGGCCATTTGAAGATATCTGGACTTCAACTCCCAGAATTCCCCAGTTAGCTTTTGCTGGCTGTGGAATTCTGGGAGTTGGAGTCCAAATATCTTCAAGTGGCCAAGGCTGGGAAACACTGGATTAAAGGACCGGAGACTGAAACGGTTGCAGGAGGAAAAAAAGATTGGGGGGGGGGGCATGATAGTGGGATTCCTTTGAGAGGCTGGTGTAAAGGGAGGAGGGGGCTGTCCACCTGTTCCCCAAAGCCCCTGAAGTCAGGACAAGAAGGGTGAAAACCCATCCAGGAGAGAAGCAACCTGGAGCCAAGGAGGAATTTCCGGACAGGGAGAGCATTCAACCAGCGGAACTGCTTGCCACTAGAAGTTGTGGGTGCTCCAACACTGGAAGTTTTTCAGAAGACATTGGAGACCCCCTACCATGGAATGGAATAGGGTCTCCTGCTTGAGTAGGGGGCTGGATTAGATGACGTTTCTCCCTTGCGTTCTGCATTCTATTGGACTCTATTCTATTGTATTCTATTCTCTACTCTATTCTATTCTACTCTATACTCAATTCTATAGTTTATTTTCTATTCTATTCTACTCTCTATTCTCTTCTTTTATATTATTTTATATTCTATGCTATATTCTATTCTAGTGTATTCTATTCTATACTCTATTCCATATTCTATTTGATATTCTATTCTACTCTATACTCTATTATATATGATATTCTATTCTCTATTCAATATTCTATTTTACATTCTATTCCATTCTACTCTCTATTCTCTTCTGTTATCTTCTCTTTTATCTTCTATTCTATATTTTATATTCTATTCAATTCAATTCTCTCCATTCTGTTCTCTTCAATATTCCGTATTCTCTCCTTTGTTCTGTGCTATGTCGTATGCTATATTCTACATATTCTATATACTAAAACCCAGGCTTCATGCTCTGAGGAATCCAGAGCATGATACTATAGTCTTTCCAGACTGAAGAATGACAATGCAATTCTATATTCTATTCTATTCTATTCTACTCTGTACTCTATTCTATTCTACATTCTATTGTAATGCATTGTATTCTAATCCGTGCCGTATTCTATTCTATTCTATTCTAATTCTCTATTCCTACATTCTAGTCTACATTCTATTCTATTTTATTCTATATTCTATTCCTCTATTTTTTTCTTTTAAAAAATCATTGTTCGTTTTTTCTTTTTTCTAATAATCAATAAAAATTAATTTATATATTAAAAAATCATTAGTTGCTTGTTCAAAAACAAAAAAGCAAAATCCCCCCCCACACACACACTTTTGATACAACTATGACCTGAGGATCTTCACAAAACGTTCTCCCGGAATTGTAAAACACTCGTAAAGTTGCCATAGTGGCACAACCTTGCAACAAACTATGCAATATCCGTGTGTGTGATTTATTCATTAACCACAACCTTATTCATTCATGAGAGGGTGTGTGCGTGCATGCACATAGGGTTCAATTTAAAAAAACCAACAACTTAGAAACATAGAAGACTGACGGCAGAAAAAGACCTCCTGGTCCATCTAGTCTGCCCTTATACTATTTCCTGTATTTCATCTTACAATGGATATATGTTTATCCCGGGCATGTTTAAATTCGGTTACTGTGGATTTACCAACCACGTCTGCTGGAAGTTTGTTCCAAGGATCTACTACTCTTTCAGTGAAATAATATTTTCTCAGGTTGCTTCTGATCTTTCCCCCAACTAACCTCAGATTGTGTCCCCTTGTTCTTGTGTTCACTTTCCTATTAAAAACACTTCCCTCCTGAACCCTATTTAACCCTTTAACATACTTAAATGTTTCGATCGTATCCCCCCTTTTCCTTCTGTCCTCCAGACTTATACAGATTGAGTTTATGAAGTCTTTCCTGATAGGTTTTGTGCTTAAGACCTTCCACCATAACAACTAATGCTGTTTTGTTGCTTTGAGTATATTAACAACAGCATAACAAAAGTGTCCTTTGGAGTGTTGGCATATCACAAAGTCCTCTATAATGTGGAAATTATAAAGATATATGTATAATAAAAAATAAACACTGGAGACCGAATGTAACTCCCTGGAGCAGTCCAGCCCCAGTGTCGAAAGGAGCATTTTTCAAGAGGCAACTGAACTTTTTGGGCTTCCTTTGAAGATACCTGGTCATTGAAGTGACTTTGCAAAAGGAGGATCACATGACCTTGGGAACACTGCCCACATTATGTGAATCAGTGGACAATCACCTGAACTTTGACCACAACTTTGCGGGTGTGAAAAACGGGTCATAAGGCATATGGGGTGGTGCAATGGTTAAAAGTGCAGCAATGCAGACGACTTCAGCTAACTGCTAGCTGTAGTTCAGCGGTTCAAATCTCACCACCGGCTCAAGGGTGATTCAGCCTTCCGTCCTTCCGAGGTGGGTCAAATGAGGACCCAAATTATTGGTGGGGGGCAATATGCTGAGTCTGTAAAGTGGTTAGAGAGGGCTGTGAAAGCATTTTGAAGCAGTATATGTCTAAGGCAAGGGTCCCAAAACATGGCCACTTTAAGAGTTGTGGACTTCAACTCCCAGAATTCAAAGCTGGCTGGAGAATTCTGGGAATTGAAGTCCACAACTCTTAAAGTGACCAAGTTTGGAGACCTCTGGTCTAAGGGCTACTGCTATTCCTTCCTTCCTTCCTTGGTGGGTCAAATGAGGACCCAGATTGTTGGGGCCCAGAAACTCATTCTGTAAGCTGCTTAGAGAGGGCTGTAAAGGCACCATGAAGCAGTATATAAGTCTAAGGGCTATTGCCCTTCCTTCCTCCCTCCCTCCCTCCCTTGGGGGGTCAAATGAGGACCCAGATTTATTTATTTATTTATTTATTATTTAGATTTGTATGCCGCCCCTCTCCGAAGACTCGGGGCGGATTATTGGGGGCAAAAATGCTAATTCTCTAAACTGCTTAGAGAGGGCTGTAAAAGCACTAGGAAGGGGTATATAAGTCTAAACGCTAATGCTATTCGCATTGATTGATTGAATAGGGGGTTAGACTAGAAGACTTCTAAGGTCCCTTCCAGCTCTATTCTAGAGCCGGGGTTGGCCCAATGGTTAGAGTGCAGCACTGCAGGCTCCTTCAGCTACCTGCTAGCTGTAAATCTCAAAGTTGACTCAGCCTTCCATCCTTCCGAGGTGGGTGAAATGAGGACTCAGATTGTTGGGGGCAATATATGCTGTTTTTGCAAACCACTTAGAGAGGGCTGGGGAAGCACTGTGCAGCGGTATATGAGTGTAAGTGCTATTGCTATAAATGCTATATTTTTGAGTGGCATTGTCACTTGGAATGGTCATTAAACGGACAGTCGCTAAGCAGAGAAACACTGGTATTTTCCTTCTTCCCAATTTCAGCCAGCCCACTCCCCTCTTACCTTTTCAGGCACCCACCCACGCAGATCTCTGTTTGACACCCATCAAGAACACCCCCCACCCCCCAAAAGAGGCCAGGACAGCATTTCCTTAACAGGGCATTTGAGGGAGGGTCTTCCAGAGAAGGAAAAAAAACCCCAGGAAGGGCGGTGGCAGCTTTTCCAGGATGGGCCATCCAGGGTCTTGGGCACCCTGTCCCATGCTTTCCAGCAGGCTGTGATCTTGGTTCCTAAACCTGATCGCAGCAATCATGGGTTGCCAAAGCGGATTCCAATAAGGCACATTCTTATGGGGGGGGGGGCTTGATAATTCCCCCCACCCAAAAAAGGGGCTGGCTTGGAGGGACCTTTGTTTCCCAAGCCCCCAAGCCCCCCCCCCATCCTTTTTGTCCACAATCTCTAAGACACCTTGGACTACAACTCCCATAAGCCACAGCCTACTGGGAAGCATGGGTCAGGGTGCCCAAAATCCCCACTCCCAAAAGGCGCCCCATTCTGGAAAAGCTGCTCCCCCCCCCAGCGCCGCCCTTCCAACTACACTACCTCCCCCTCCCCTTTCTCCATTCATTTTCAATATTCAAATAGAGCGAAACCACGCCCCGCTTTCTCCACCGCATAGCCAATCACAGCGAGGAGGAGGCGAAAAGGGGAGGGCGGACCGCGCGGTTGCTTTCATTGGCCGGCGTTCGCGTCAATCAATTCCAATCTCCGCCCTTACCTTGAATAATGCCGAAAGACGCCACGCCCCCCCGGCCCCCGCTTCTCTTTATCGGCCTCGTTTGCCGGCTACCCTCGTGAGGGGAACCGGTCGGTTCGAATCGCTAGAACGAGCCACCGAAGGCGGGGTCGGTGGTTGACGGCTTGGCTTTTCTTCCCCCGCGCACTGAAGCGGCAGTTTCCCCCCGGCGGGTGCTGACTCGTTCTGACCGGCCGGGCGAAGGAAGAATGCGCATGCTCCACAACCGCGCCTTTCGAGCCGGCCGGGCGCATGCGCGGTTCGGAGGCAATGCACAGGCGAATAACGTAAAGCGGATGGGGGCGGAGTTGTTGCGCTAATGGATATCAACGCGCTTGCCCAGTCGAGCCGGCTGCCCAGAGAAAGGTTGGGGCGCCCTCTGTCGGCTCAAGGCCTTCAATACTAGCGTTTAATTTTTTAAATTTTATTTCATTTTATCTGGTTTGGGTAGAATAATTTTTTTCTATAATTTCAACCTATAAATTTTGTCTGGGTTTCCCCCCCTCCATAAATGATATCTCCCTCCCCCCCAAATCACAAGGAATTTAGGGGACACTTCTCCAATAAATTTTGATAGAATAAATTCAATTAAAAGACAAAAGCTGTCTGAAGCTGGGAATGCCTTTTCTAGCAATGAGAAGGAGGAGTGACATGAGAGCACTCTTCAAATATCTGGAGGCTGCCACAGAGAGGAAGAAGGGGGTCAGGCTGTTTTCCAAAGCACCCGAAGGCCAGACCAGGAATGATGGATGGAAACCGAACAAGGGGAGATTCAACCTGGAAATAAAGAGGAATTTTCTAACAGTGAGAACAATCAACCGAAAGAACAGAAGTTGTATTGTGTTTGAATGTATTGTATTTATATGCCGCTCATTCCAAAGCAGACTCAGAGCGGCTAAATAGTGGGATAAATACAATACAGTAGTACAAAAATACAATCAAGATACATAATAAAATCAGTAATATAATAAAACAATAAAATAAAAAGAACCATACACACACAGGAGCCAAAAAAGCCAGGTCTTAACTGCTTTCTGGAAGACCGGTAGGAAGGAAATAGTGTGGATCTCGGGGGGCAGTTGATTCCACAAGGTCGGAGCCACCACAGAGAAGGCTCTTCCCCTGAGTCCCGCCAGATGGCATTGTTTAGTTGATGGGACCCAGAGAAGGCCAACTCTGTGGGGACCTAACCGGTCGCTGGGATTCGTGTGGCAGAAGGCGGTCTCGGAGATAATCTGGTCCAATGCCATGAAGGGTTATAGGTCATAACCAACACCTTGAATTGTGATCAGAAACTGATCGGCAACCAATGCAGACTGCGGAGTGTATTTTGTGGACCCCCCTGTTGTATTCTTTTTGTGCTGGCTCTTTCACTTTTCCATTCAGTATGTTATCTGCTTCTAATAGGCATTTGTAGGTATTTGTAACTGGCGTCCTTTGCTAATGCTTCCATTATTCCTCCATTTCCCAGTTCTATTCCTTCTACTTTTTTCATATTTCCTCACTGCATAGATAATATAGCACATTTTTCAAGTCCAAAGTTCATTTTAATGTTGTTGTTATTTTATTCACAAACCACCCCCCCCCCCCCATTAATACAGAGATTGATATGCTGGATTTCGTATCACAATATCCCAAGTCGAACTCTTCCCAAGCATCTAGGACTGTGCGATGTATTTTCGTACGATGCGCGCAGATCCAAGTACGGTGGCCTTTTGCAACTGACAGACCGTGATTTTTGTCAATGTTTATTGTTTTAAAAGGGCCGGCTGAGGTCTTTTGACACAGCACCCAGTGTGTCGATTATCACTGGGACCACCTGTACTGGTTTATGTCAGAGTCGTTGAAGTTCGATTTTAAAATCCTGACATCGGCTAAGGTTTTCTTGTTGATTTTCATCAATTGGACTGACACCTAGTATGGCGACATCAATGGTCCACTCGTGAGGTCTGGTGTATTGTGTTCCAAAACCTTGTCAGCTTGAATTCGAAGGTCCCAAAGTATTTTGGCCTGCTTGTTTTCAACTACTTTCTCAGGTTTATGATCCCATCGGTTCTTTAACAAGTGGTAGCTGTGGCACAGGTTCCAACGGAGCATCTGGGCCACGTAGGCTACAAATAATGCACTTGGGGAAAAGGAATCCTCAATCTGAGTATTGTATTGGCAGTTCTGTGTTAGCAAAAACTTCAGAAGAAAAGGATTTAGGGGTAGTGATTTCTGACAGTCTCAAAATGGGTGAACAGTGCAGTCAGGAGGCAGGGAAAGCAAGTAGGATGCTTGGCTGCATAGCTAGAGGTATAACAAGCAGGAAGAGGGAGATTATAATCCCGCTATATAGAATGCTGGTGAGACCACATTTGGAAGACTGTGTTCAGTTCTGGAGACCTCACCTACAAAAAGATATTGACAAAATTGCATGGGTCCAAAGACGGGCTACAAGAATGGTGGAAGGTCTTAAGCATAAAACGTGTCAGGAAAGACTTCATGAACTCAATCTGTATAGTCTGGAGGACAGAAGGGAAAGGGGAGACATGATCAAAACATTTAAATATATTAAAGGGTTAAATAAGGTCCAGGAGGGAAGTGTTTTTAATAGGAAATTGAACACAAGAACAAGAGGGCACAATCTGAAGTTAGTTGGGGGAAAGATCAGAAGCAACGTGAGAAAATATGATTTGACTGAAAGAGGAGTAGATGCTTAGAACAAACTTCCAGCAGACGTGGTTGGTAAATCCATAGGAACTGAATTTAAACATGCCTGGGATAAACATATATCCATTGTAAGATAAAATACATGAAATAGTATAAGGGCAGACTAGATGGACCAGGAGGTCTTTTTCTGCCGTCAGTCTTCTATGTTTCTATGTTTCTAGTTATGTCTGTGTGATTTTCTTGCAGCCGCTGAGGACTTGTGATCAATTGTTTCATCAGCTTCCTTGCAAAGTCTGCATTTTGGGTGATCAGCTGATTTTTTGACTTTGGGCCTTGATTGTATTTGTTCTGGTTGCTTGCTCCTGGACTGCAAGATTCAAACCTTCCGTCTCCTTCTTCAGTGTTCCATTAGGGAGCCATAACCAGGTCTTCTCCTTATCAACTTTTCCTTCAATCATGTCGAGGAACTGTCCATGCAAAGCTTTTATTACTATTATTATGTCAATACAACACAGCAAACGATATCACTATGCTGGATTTCGTATTTCATCACCAGTCGGGCGCTTCCCAAGCACCTAGGACTGCGTGATGTAGCGGCGAATTATGTTTGCCGATCCCAGTAAAGCGGCCTTTTGCAATTGACAGATGGAGATTTTGTCAATTCTGATGGTTTTCAAACGTCTGCTGAGATCCTTTGGACCTGCACCCAGCATGCCAAGTACCACTGGGACCACTTTCACTGGCTTATGCCAGAGTCGTTGCAGCTCGATTTTTAGATCTTCGTATTTCACTAATTTCTCTAGCTGCTTCTCCTCAATTCTGCTGTCTCCTGGGATTGCGATGTCGATGATCCATACTTTCTTTTTCTCCACAATCAGGATGTCTGGTGTGTTATGCTTCAGAATTCGGTCAGTCTGAAGTCGGAAGTCCCACAGTAGTTTTGCTTGCTCATTTTCAACCACTTTTTCGGGCTTATGATCCCACCAGTTCTTTGCCACTGGCAAAGTCTTCGGAGAGGGGCGGCATACAAATCCAAATAATAAATAAAATAAATAATAAATGGTAGTTCCGGAACAAGTTCCAGTGGATCATCTGTGCCACATCATCGTGTCTATGCTTGTAGTCAGTCTGTGTTATCTTTTTGCAGCAGCTGAGTATAGGATCGATTGTTTCATCTGTTTCTTTACAGAATCTGCACTTTGGATCGTCTGTTGATTTTTCAATTCTGGCTTTGACAGCATTTGTTCTAATGGCCTGTTCTTGTGCCGCCAGTATTAGTCCTTCTGTCTCCTTTTTAAGTGTTAAATTATTATTATTATTATTATTATTATTATTATTATTATTATTATTACAGTTTTATTCATTATTTACATTAAAACAAAGACAGGACAAATACAATGCAAAGAAAAGAAAACAATACAACAATACACACACAATAGAAAACTAAATTTAAAAAAAGGCAAAAACAAAAATAAAACGAAACATATATTTGCCAACCTGCAAATTGGCATTGTTGCTACAGCTTTCACTATTGCTTACTATATTCATATATTTACAAGAATCTTGGACATGTAAATTTCACTCTGATGTCCAATATTTTATAATAAAAGAATAACAAAGGGTAACAAGATTGCTAGAAAATAACATATTTGACTGTAATGTAATTGTTTAAAGTTTTAAATATTTCTTTTGGTCAACCCAGTTATATTATTATTATTATTCATTCATTCATTCATTCATTCATTCATTTATTTATTAGATTTGTATGCTGCCCCTCTCCGAAGACTCTTGTTTTGCAAGTACACTCAAGTGCTATCTATACCAGGGACAAATCCCTTGTGTGTCTAACTCCACTCGGCCAAATAAAGTGTACTGTATTCCTTTTCTATTCTGCCCTGCTTGGATGGTGCCGGGCTGATAGAAGACGAACAGCTGAAGCAGAAAGGTGTGATTCTCAGCAATTAAATAACGAAAATATATTTGGAGCCTGCCACATTGTGAAACCGCAAGCTGCACATAACGGTGTTGACAAAATTAGTTGCTGCATATTATTTTTGTTTAAAAGCAGGTCTGCTTGTTTGCAATTTAAGAAAGTAAGAGCCAAGCGAGCAACACCAGATTTTCAAAGACAGCAATGGGGAGCAGGGGGTTGGGGGGAATGGAATATGGATTTCTGCAGTTCCCCCTTGCATCCCTTTCTCCACACAATCAAGTTTGATGGCTTCTCCAATGTGGGAGTAATAATAATAATAAATAATAATAATAATAATAATAATAGTACTAATCAACAGACGATCTAAAGTTCAGACTCTTTAAAGAAACAGATGAAACAATCGATCACATACTCAGCTTAGGACTGTATGACTGTAACTTGTTGCTTGTATTTTTATTAATATTGATTGTTTCTTCATTACTTATTTGACCCCTATGACAGTCATTAAGTGTTGTACCTCATTATTCTTGACAAATGTATCTTTTTCTTATATGGACACTGAGAGCATCTGCACCAAAGACAAATTCCTTGTGTGGCCAATCACACTTGGCCAATAAAATTATTTTCTATTCTATACTGCTCAAAAAAATAAAGGGAACACGCAAAGAACACATCCATGTTCAAGGGTTCAATATGGTTTAGGAGGGAAGTGTTTTTAATAGGAAAGTGAACCCAAGAATAAGGGGGCACAATCTGAGGTTAGTTGGGGGAAAGATCAGAAGCAACATGAGAAAATTTTATTTTACAGAAAGAGTAGTAGATGCTTGGAACAAACTTCCAGCAGACGTGGTTGGTAAATCCGCAGTAACTGAATTGAAACATGCCTGGGATAAACATAGATGCATCCTAAGATAAAATACAGGAAATAGTATAAGGGCAGAACAGATGGACCATGACGTCTTTTTCTGCCGTCAGACTAGGTTTCTATATTTCTATGTTTCTATATCTGAATGAATGAAATATTCTCATTGAATATTTCATTTGCACAACTATTCCATTTGCACAACAGCAGGTGAAATTGTCAATCGGTGTTGCTTCCTAAGTGGACAGTTTGATTTCTCAGAAGTTTGATTTACTTGGAGTTATATTGTGTTATTTAAGGGTTCCCTTTATTTATTTATATTTTTTCAGCAGTGCCCGTCCTTCCCTTCCTGCTTGTCTTCCTTTGAAACTGACCAAGCCCCGCCCACCCAGCCGGCTCCCCTCCTCCTCCTCCCACTCCCCCCTCCCAGCAACCTTCAGGGCGGGTACGGGCGCGAGGCAGGATGGGAGGAGGGGGGGGGCGCCTCTCCGCCCTCTTCTCCCCCAGCCTCGTTTCGAGCCGCCGCGTCCAATCGGCGGCCGCGAGGGCCCGTCTGGCGAGCTGCGATTGGCCGCTTCGGAAACGAGGGCGCCGTTTGAAAAAAAAAATTATTTAACGGCGGCGGAGCCGTGAGGGAACTTCTACGAGGGCCTGTTCGGATGCCCGTTTGTGAGGTAAGTCCGGTTTGTGTGTATGTGTGTATGGGAAGGGGGCATTTTCGTGTTGGGGGGGGGGGGCAAAAGGGGCCCCTTAGGGATGACGCCGGTATTGGGGGGGTGGTAAGAAAACGGGCGCAGTTTTCCTCGCGGTCCGCACTCCTTTTTTTTTTTTGCTTTCTTCCCTCACCTCAACCCCCCCACCAGAAAATGGCAGGTAGTTCCGCGGGTCAACCGGTTGTGGGGAGAGGAGGTGTGTGTGTGAATATGTGTGAGAAAAACGGGCTCTCTGCTCAACCCGGGTGGGGTTGGACTACAAGTCCCATCATTCAGAGAGTTATGCGGGGGGGGTCGTTGAGGGGAGGGGAGGCTCCCTTCCATATTGTGGAAAGAAGGAGGCGAACCTGTTGCACGACGTTACCAAATAAAGTCATTTTTAATGTGGGGTAAGATTTGTTTTCCATCTAACCATCATTGGTCCTCATTAGAATAATGTTGGTTATGCTTTTATTATACTATATGTTAGCTAACATTGTCACCAAGAAGGAATGGGGGGGGGGGTTATTGGGTTTTTTAAAGTCTTTTTATGAGGTTTTAATTTTTTTGTGAAGCCCCCTATAGAGAGTCACTGAAAGCAGTAGGCGGCCTGTATAAAAAGCATAAAAATGTAAAACATGTAAGTATAAATCTGTATGAAAAGCATATAAATCATATGTGTAAATTTGCATGTGAATATTATCAATTCTCTACATCAGTATTTCCCAACCTTGGCAATAGGTGTGAGAGAAACAGGGTCTCTGCTCAACTCGGGTGGGGTTGGACTACAAGTCCCATCATTCAGAGAGTTATGCGGGGGGGGGGGGTCGTTGAGGGGAGGGGGGGGGGCTCCCTTCGATATTGGGGAAAAAGGAGGCAAACCTGTTGCACGACGTTACCAAATAAAGTCATTTTTAATGTGGGGTAAGATTTGTTTTCCATCAAACCATCATTGGTCCTCATTAGAATAATGTTGGTTATGCTTTTATTATACTATATGTTAGCTAACATTGCCACCAAGAAGGGATGGGGGGGTGTTATTGGGGTTTTTTAAAGTCTTTTTATGAGGTTTTAATTTTTTTGTGAGTCACTAAAAGCAGTAGGGCGGCTGTATAAATATATAAAACATAAAAATGTGTGTGTGAAGCATAAAAATGTAAAACATATAAGTATAAACTGTATGTAAAGCATATAAATCATATGTGTAAATTTGCATGTGAATATTATCAATTCTCTACATCAGTGTTTCCCAACCTTGGCAACTTGAAGATACAGTATTTGGACTTCAACTCCCAGAATTCCCCAGCCAGCGAATTCTGGGAATTGAAGTCCAAATATTTTCAAATTGCCAAGGTTGGGAAACACTGCTCTACATAAATAAAATAAAATAAAATAGAACTCTTTATTGGCCAACTGTGATTGCACACACAAGAAATTTGTCTTTGGTCCATATCCTCTCAGTGTATATAAAAGAAAAGAAATTAAAAAACAAACAAACATAAATACTTCCCTGCTGCCTGATTCGACCACTCTGAGCGATGCTCCAACAGAAATTTAAAATAGTGTCAGAACAACTTACACGGCCTTTACTTTTTTTAAAATAGTCTTCATTAATTTTCCAGTGT
The DNA here is from genome assembly GCF_031021105.1 of Erythrolamprus reginae. Taxonomy (NCBI): domain Eukaryota; kingdom Metazoa; phylum Chordata; class Lepidosauria; order Squamata; family Dipsadidae; genus Erythrolamprus; species Erythrolamprus reginae. Next base: position 61,067 of record NW_027248504.1, read on the forward strand.
CAAAAAACCACAAATACAAAATACAAATGCAAAACAGGATTTATTAAAAATAATAATAAAACAAAAATCAAATTGAACATATATAGAATGCAGTATATGCAAATATCAACATTGAGAACACTTTACAATGTTTTACAGTATTTCGCGTCAAAATATAACTTGCCTACTTCACCTATAGGTAACTTATAGGTAATTTAACCTATAATTTCATATATACAGGTGAAACTCGAAAAAATGTGAATATCGTTCAAAAGTTCATTTATTTCAGTAATGCAACTTAAAAGGTGAAACGTAATGTATGAGAGAGACTCATTGCATGCAAAGTAATATAGTTCAAGCCATGATTTGTCATAATTATGACAACTTGTTTTAGTGATCCATGTAGTATTCTAATTTTTTGAGATGATAGATTTGGAGTTGTCATGAGCTGTACCCCATAATCATCACAATTATGACAAATCACATTTTGAACCATTTCAGTACATTCTAAAATCTTATTGACCACCATTTTATCCTTTATTGTCCTAAACAATAAAGATAAAAGATATTTAAAGGAAAGCTTTTGCTCTCCCTGGAGTATATGGTTGGGTGTACAAAGGCACACTCACACAATTATGGCATATATGCATTTCTTTCTGTGTTTCTGTCTTTTCTGCCTTATTTTAATTTTATTCCTTAAATTTATGTGCTGCCCATCTCACTCACTAAAGCAAAATTAAAGAAACCATATCTCTTGCGCTTGTGTATCCTGAATTAGATGTTTTAAAGTTCTCTACTGGTTTTACAGTTGTTTTTTTAAAGTAGAAATTAGATTCTTTATTGTGTGAGTGTGATTGGGCATGCAAGGAATTTGTCTCCAGTGCATAAGCTTTCAATGTACATAAAAGCAACAAAATAGGTTATAGATCATAGTTACAATCCGCAACTTGGGCGTCCTCCTCGATCCACAGCTCACATTAGAAAACCATCTTTCAGCTGTGGCGAGGGGGGCGTTTGCCCAGGTTCGCCTGGTGCACCAGTTGCGGCCCTATCTGGACCGGGACTCATTGCTCACAGTCACTCATGCCCTCATCACCTCAAGGTTCGACTACTGTAATGCTCTCTACATGGGGCTACCTTTGAACAGTGTTCGGAAACTTCAGATCGTGCATAATGCAGCTGCGAGAGCAGTCATGGGCTTACCTAGGTATGCCCATGTTTCGCCATCACTCCGCAGTCTGCATTGGTTGCCGATCAATTTCCGGTCACAATTCAAAGTATTGGTTATGACCTTTAAAGCCCTTCATGGCATTGGACCAGAATACCTCCGAGACCGCCTACTGCCGCACGAATCCCAGCGACCGATTAGGTCCCACAGAGTGGGCCTTCTCCGGGTCCCGTCAACTACACAATGTCGGTTGGCGGGCCCCAGGACAAGAGCCTTCTCTGTGGCGGCCCCGACTCTGGAACCAACTCCCCCCGGAGATTAGAACTGCCCCTACTCTCCCTGCCTTCCGTAAAGTTCTTAAAACCCACCTTTGTCGTCAGGCATGGGGGAACTGAAACATCTCCCCCGGGCTCGTACAATTTATGTATGGTATGTTTGTGTGTGTGCTTGTTAGTATATTGGGGTTCTTTTTAAAACTTTTTTAAATATTTAAATTTATTTGAATCTATTTGGATTTGTACGATTTGTTTATGCCTTGATGTGAGCCGCCCCGAGTTCACGGAGAGAGGCGGCATACAAATCTAAATAATAAATAAATAAATAAATCATTAATCATAAAATGCAACAAGTGATAATTCCTAGTTACTAAAAGGAGAAGGTAGTAGGAAAGGTGAGAAGATGAGAAACACGAAAAGTATAGTTTCAATACAGCCCTACGACATGTGTAAATATCCTTAGGCTTAGAGTGCTGTGGGAATTAGGTGTTCAGCAGAGTGATGGCATGGAGGGGAGGAATTATTTTTGTGTCTAATGATTTTTTTATTTCTAATTACATATTTTGAATAGTAAACTGCCCAGTCATTGATTGAGATTGGCTGGCTATAGAAACTAAACAACTGAATAAATGTTATGGCATATATGGTATGATATTATAAATACTAACCGCAGACATTGGGTTAAATGTTATAGACCAGGGATACTGGACGTGAGATTTTTTTTAACGGCTTCGATTTGACTTTTCTTTTAGCCCATGTTTTATTTTTGGTCTACCTTCCAGAATTCTGCTACTTAAGGGAGTTCCACTATAAAGTGGATTCAGAATTTTTTAAAATAAATATTGCATCTTTATTTCTTCCAGCGCCTGCTGTTTGCCCCTGTGGAGAAAATCAGTTTTCAGATAAACTGAATCAATTTAACCTAAATCAAGTTGAAATATAAAGATCTAGGACATTTAGCCTTCAATCTACAGCCTGATATCTTATCGGTATGTTTCCATGGCAACCGATACATCTGTCCTCAAGGTACCAGCCCGGGATGCCTCTCCTGGGGCATTTGGCAACTCCGAATTGCCCTTTTCTTTGGATTTATTTCTTCTCATTGCTTTGTTAAAAAATAAATGGGCAGTTGAAGAGCTGGAAGTAAATTTAGATTTAGAACTTTAGATTTGGATATATAGGTTGCATCCTATGAGCCGCCCGGAGTCTTCGGAGAAGGGCGGCATACAAATCTAATAAATAATAATAATAATTTAATGCTCACACATACGCGGCCAGATTAGATTAGATTAGTTTAGATTTATTGGATTTATATGCCGCCCCTCTCCGCAGTCTCGGGGCGGCTCACAACAATGGCAAAAACAGTACATAGTGACAAATCTAATATTTACCAATCTAATGACAGTTTTAGAGTAAAAAATTCATAAAAGCAACCCCAGTATATATAAACAAGCACACCATCAATCATACTCCAAAACAACATGGGCAAGGGGGAGATGTTTCAATTCCCCCATGCCTGACGGCAGAGGTGGGTTTTGAGGAGTTTACGAAAGGCAAGGAGGGTGGGGGCAATCCTAATCTCAGGGGGGAGCTGGTTCCAGAGGGTCGGAGCCACCACAGAGAAGGCTCTTCACACCTGTATTGTTTTTGTTCCTTGCTATCTTCTCCAGAAGTAAAGGGTATTGCTGAACCGGAAGTAAATGGGGGTGAAGCCACCATAAAATTCACACCGTTGAATCCGGGTAAAAAGTACAAGCTCCCCCCTATAAGTCGGTTGCAATTGTGAACAGTTGCAAAATGAGTGACCGTAAGTCGAGGACTAGCAGTATTGACTTTGGATCCTGGAGTTTGAATTCGCCTGCTTTAGGGCTTCGCCAAGGCATCTGGGAAGCTTTCGTTTGAACAGAGCTGCTGCCCTGGAGGGACCCTCGGCCTGCCAGCTTTAGATAAAGGAGTGTGGGTGAGGCCTTTGAATTCCCCGCCTCCCTTCCTAACAGGAGTAAAAGTGCAAGTTCTTGATAGTTCTAAATAAGTATATTTGTAGCTCAACTTCTCAGGAGGAGAAGGAGGAGGACTCTGGACCTTTGTGCTCTCTGAACTGTTTTCTTGCAGATGTTCCATGACCCAGTTAGGTAACAGCATCAGTGCTAGAAGGCCGTGGGGTTTGCTGAGAGAAGGACTGTGGAGTCCTTGGAGCTCTCTAAGCTTGCGTTTGTTGCTCTTTTTTGGCAGGGACTTGAAGAGTGTAGGGGTTGGGAGGGAGAGGAGGATGGCTGTGGGGTCCTTGGCTCTCTGTGAACTTGGTTGTTTTCTTTGTTGCAGACATTTCATGACCCAGTTAGGTAACACCATCAGTGGGAGTGGGCTTTGCAGGGTGGAAGAGAATGAGAATTGGGAGGAGGAAGACAGTAGGATCCATTGTGTGTGTGTGTGTGGGGGGGAATCTATTAGCTTTTCTTTTGTTTCATGACCCAACTAGAGAATGTCATCAGTGCTGGAAAGGACAGTCAGCCTTAATATGGCTGGTTTATTTGCATAATTATAAGCAAAAATTCTGTTACAGACAGTTGTTAGGTGAGTTTTGCCCCATTTTATGACAATTGTTAAGTGAATCACTGCAGTTGATAAATTGGTAACACATTTATTAGGTGAGTGTGCTTTCCTCGTTGATTTGGCTTCTCAGAAAGTCTCAAAAGGGGCAAATTGCATGACCACGGGGTTGCTGCAAGTAGGGGAAATGGTCAAGTCCCTTTTCCCCCGATGCCCTTGTAACTGAATGGCCACTAAATGAACTACAGTAATACCTCGTCTTACGAACTTAATTGGTTCCGGGAGGAGGTTCGTAAGGTGAAGAGTTCGTAAGATGAAACAATGTTCCCCATAGGAATCAATGGAAAAGCCAATACAGTAGTCCCCCGATTATCGCGAGGGTTCCGTTCCAGGACCCCTCGCGATGATCGGTTTTTTGCGAAGTAGCGCTGCGGAAGTAAAAGCACCATCTGCGCATGCGCGCCCCTTTTTTCATGGTGCTTTTACTTCCGTACCTGGGAAGACCCGCCGCTTTTCCGCTGGCTGCCCGCCCGCCCCTCGCTTGCCCGCCGCGGGGAAGACCCGCCGCTGCCCGCCCGCCGCTCGCTTGCCCGCCGCGGGGAAGACTCGCCGTTTGCCGCTCGCCCCATTCACCCGCCGTTTGCCGCTCGCCCCGTTCACCCGCCTACCCGCCATTTGCAGCTCGGGTTTGGGGGGGTGCTAGGAAGCCCCCCATGCCGGCGGAGACCTTTTAAAACACCCGTGCCGCTTCCCAGCTGAGTCCTGAAGCCAAGCGCCAAGGCGGGGAACGCAAACTCCACCATCTACGCATGCGTGCAGATGGTGTTACTTCCGGGTGGAAAAATCGCGATATAGCCATTCGCAATGATCGGGATCGTGATACCCGGGGGATCACTGTAATGCGTGCAAGCCCATTAGGAGAATCCAAAATATTAAGGCTTAAAAAAAAAAAAGCGGTGGCCAGACAAAGCTGAGGGGAACGGAGTGGGGGGAGGGAGTCCCAACGAAGCAAGGTGAAAAGAGCCTCTCTTGACCTCCATGAGTCCCTGCCTTTTGTTCCCCCCCACTCTGCTCATCTCCCCCACACCTTTCCCCTCTCTTGAGCTCCATGAGTCTTTTCTTCCTGTTTTTGCCCCCCCTACTCTGCCCGTTTTTGCGATCCTGGGATTCTCCTCCTGGGATTTCCCTACAGCATTGGGCAGTTTTTGCGGAAGTCAGGAGGTGGGGTTTCCCACGGAGGGGAGCCTCGGGGGATCCCAGGATCGCAAAAACTGGTGCTTGGCTTGCAACGAAAGTCTGGAGGCGGGGCATCCCAGCGGCGGCGGCAGGTTCGTGTGGTGAAAAAACGTTTGTAAGAAGAGGCAAAAAAATTCCGAACCCCGGGTTCGTATCTTGAAAAGTTCGTATGACGAAGGGTTCGTATCAGGAGGTACCACTGTATTGTTAGACGAGGACTTTTATTCCAAGTCTTGGCCGCAATATCTCGGGTGGTGCACATCTTAACTCTTCCTTTATAGTCCATTTAGATAAAGCTGGATGCTTCATTTGAACTAACTCCACAATGTACATGTGTACAAAAGAACACATTGGATTCTCTGCCCTGATTTCCCCCAGTAGCAATAATAAGAACTATAATGTATTTTTAAGGACTGCAAGACTTATTTTAATTTTTGGGCTTCGTTGGTTGTGAAATGTGGGAAGATCTCTCTAGAAAGTGGCAAGTGTTTGTGACTGCTCATTTAACACTACCGTGTTCTGCACAAAGCAGCCAAAGGCAGAGTCCTCATAACTGAATGATTTATCTTTGCTGCAACGCGGTGAGAAGGAGGAGGGAGCGGAGCTAATACAGCCTTCCTCAGAATTGCAGTGCCCTCCACTGATGTTTCATTGCAGAGGTCAAGACCGGCACGGGTGAGAAATCATGGGCAACCTGGTACAAAATAAGAGAGGTTTAAGAAGAGACCCTAGGTTTGGAAAAGGGCCAAGCACGCAGAGGCCAAAGTCTTGGCATATGAAATGACCACTGGGCTCCATTTCCTAGCCAGTTCGTGCCACTTCTGATGGAGCTGTTTTGCCTCACCAGCTTACACAAGCGTGTATTTATTTTTATTTTATTTATTTATTAGATTTGTATGCCGCCCCTCTCCGTAGACTCTGGGCGGCTAATAACAATAACAATGTAAGAACAAATCTAATAATTTAAAAAACACTAAAAGCCCCATTATTAAAAGCAAACATACACTCAAACATACCATGTATAAACTGTATAGGCCCGGGGGAGATGTGTCAGTTCCCCCATGCCTGACGGCAGAGATGCGACCCTATTTGGACCGGGAGTCACTGCTCACAGTCACTCATGCCCTCATCACCTCGAGGTTCGACTACTGTAACACTCTTTTCATGGGGCTACCTTTGAAAAGTGTTCGGAAACTTCAGATCGTGCAGAATGCAGCTGCGAGAGCTATCATGGGCTTTCCGAAATATGCCCATGTTACACCAACACTCCGCAGTCTGCATTGGTTGCCGATCAGTTTCCGGTCACAATTCAAAGTGTTGGTTATGACCTATAAAGCCCTTCATGGCACCGGATCAGAATATCTCAGGGACCGCATTCTGCTGCACAAATCCCAGCGACCGGTTATGTTCCTCAGAGTGGGTCTTCTCTGGGTCCCGTCAACTAAACAATGCCACTTGGCGGGACCCAGGGCAAGAGCCTTCTCTGTGGTGGCCCCGGCCCTCTGGAACCAACTCCCCCCAGAGATTAGAATTGCCCCCACCCTCCTCGCCTTTCGTAAGCTCCTTAAAACCCACCTCTGCCGCCAGGCATGGGGGAATTGAGATGCTCTCTCCCCCTGGGCCTTTACAATTTCATGTGTGGTATGTCTGTATGTATGTTTGGTTTTTTATACTAATGGGTTTTTTAATCATTTTTAGTATTTATTGGATCATTATTGTACATTGTTTTATTACTGTTGTTAGCCGCCCCGAGGGGCAGCATACAAATCCAATCAATCAATCAATCAATCAATCAATCAATCAATAAGGTAGTAGTAGTAGTAGGACAATGGGACCCTTGGTAATCTCTGAACTTGGACGTTGTCTTGCAGACTTTTCATTACCCAACTAGATAACATCATCACTGGTAGAAGGGAGTGGGATTTGCTCAGCTGTCAGAACATTTGATGGAAAAAACCCGCTTTAATTTTAGTTTCAGCTGGGAAGCTCTGACTATCCTAGTCCAAACTAAGCAATAGGCAGACATATAGAATATATATTCAAAAAAGCCAGAAAAGGGAGCAAAAAGACCCAAACTCTTCTGCATACATTAATTCCAATATTAATATCAGACCAACAATCAAGAAGTAAACAATACCCAATCAAGGTTCTGTTAAACAAGCTTACAAAATAATAATATAATACAAAAGACACAAAGCAATAAGAAGTTGAATATAATATCTGAAACTAACCCCATGATAAAACCCATTTATTATAAAAAGACATAATAGAAACATAGAAGACTGACGGCAGAAAAAGACCTCATGGTCCATCTAGCTTGTCTTTATACTATTTTCTGTATTTTATCTTACAATGGATATACAGTATGTTTATCCCAGGCAGGTTTAAATTCAGTTACTGTGGATTGACCAACCATGTCTGCTGGAAGTTTGTTCCAAGGATCTACTACTCTTTCAGTAAAATAATATTTTCTCATGTTGCTTCTGATCTTTCCCCCAACTAACTTCAGATTGTGCCCCCTTGTTCTTGTGTTCACTTTCCGATTAAAAACATTTCCCTCCTGAACCTTATTTAACCCTTTGACATATTTAAATGTTTTGATCATGTCCCCCCTTTTCCTTCTGTCCTCCAGACTAGACAGATTGAGTTCATTAAGTCTTTCCTGATACGTTTTATGCTTAAGACCTTCCACCATTCTTGTAGCCCGTCTTTGGACCCCTTCAATTTTGTCAATATCTTTTTGTAGGTGAGGTCTCCAGAACTGAACACAGTTTTCCCAATGTGTATTCCACAGTATTCCAAACACAGACACCTCCAGGAATAATCACATACATACACACCATTTATACAGTTTTGTCATGAAAGATGTACAATTCATGGCCGCCAGGCCTACCGGCAGAGCCAGGTCTTCATGGCCGTACAGAAGGTCAGTAGGGTGGGAGTAGTATGGACGTTGGGGGGGGTAGATGGTTCCATAGAGACGGGGCAGTCACAGAGAAGGCCCTCCCCCACAGTCCCGCCAACCTGCATTGCTTAGTCGACAAGACTTGGAGGAGGCCAACTCTGTGTGTTCTTATTAGTCCCTGGGAGGTGAGTGGCAAGAGGTGGTCCTGTAGATAGTCTGGCCCTGAGCCCTATAGGGCTTTGTAGGTATTAACCAACACCTTGAATTGTGCCCGGAGACTAATAGGAAGCCAGTGCAGCTCATGGAGGTGTAATAAATAGGCATAAATATACTGAGGCATCCCCATGACAGCTCTTGTGGCTGCATTCTGGGCTATTTGCAGTCTCCGAACACTTTTCAAGGGTAGCCCCATTGTGGAGCGCATTGCAATAATTCTGTCTTCTTGCAGGGGCTCGTTATTCTGTCTTCTTGCAGGGGCTTGTTATTAAACTGGCCCATTGTTTCTTGCCCTAGGCCGGCAGCCCCAGACTTCCCTGCCTCAGAAAAAGCCTCCCAGTCTTTTGCCTGGCTGCACGGTCGCGAGTATCCTCTCTCTTGTCAATGGGAGGAAAAGTCACCCTTCGGTTCCTGGCCCTGCAATGGGGACTCTTAGGGACTCGTTGGCCAGGGGCTTTCAGGAGTCTCACAGCTTCTGCTTTGCCTTTAAGGCCTATTTTTAACCTGATGTTGCTCAAAGCTTGGATGGTGGCGAATTACAGGGCATGCAGTGTCAGGGGCATTTATTTTTGGGTTGCTGGGAAAGGGAGACACGGACCCGTAGCCAGGACAGCCTGGGGAGGGCAGCGGAGGAGCCTGGGAAATCCTGGCATCACTTTGATCTTCCCTTTTGGACTGAGGCCCGATGCCAGAAATGGCTCCGATGCCCCTTTGGGCAGAAGCAGAATTAGCCCCGATTTTTTTTAGCATAAGCCAACCCAAAATTGCCTGAATTTTGATGACACGACATGGGGATGCTGAAGGGATGATAAGTGTGTAAAATGGTTATAGGCCACTTTGTCCAGCGCTGTTGTAACTTTGAAGGGACACTCATTGGAAAGTCGTAAGTCAGGGACTATTCTTATTTATTGATCTCTTTTAGAAAATTGATATTGTCGCCTACTAGGAAAGGGATTTAGACCAGTGGTCCCCAATTTTCTGGCACCATGGATCGGTGGTAGTGGGCGACAGCCGTAGCGGTGGTGGGCGGAAGATTTTGTGCACACAACCCAGATCCCACCCATGCGCAGACGAATCTTTGTGCGCTCACCGGATCAAAATCCAGGCGTTTTATTTATTTATTTATTTTATTCGACTTCTATGCCACCCAATCCCAAAGAATTTTGCCAAACTGACTCATATTTATGACAGTTGTAGTGTCTTGGGGTCACATGACCCCTTTTGTGAACTTCTGACCAGAAAAGTCGATGGGGGAACCAGGTTCCCTTGACAGCTGTGTGTCTAACTGAACAACCGCAGTGTTTCACTCAACAATGGCGGCAAGAAAAGACGTCAAATATGGGGCAAAACTCTCTTAACTGTTGCCTCGCTTAGCAGCAGAAATGATGAGCTCCATAGTGTAGGGCAGAGGTCTTCAAATTTGGCAACTTTAAGACTTGTGGACTTCAACTCCCAGAATTCTCCAACCAGTTATGTTGGCTTTAAGACTTGTGGACTTGTGGGCTATGCTGGCTGGAGAATTGTGGGAGTTGAAGTCCACAAGTCTTAAAGTTGCCAAGTTTGAAGACCTCTGGTGCAGGGTTTCCTGCCCAAGTGGGAGTTGGACTAGAAGACCTCCAAGGTCCGTTCCAACTCTGTTGTTGTTGTTTATTTATTTATTGTATTTATTTATTGTTAGAGTTGAAAGGGACCATGAAGGCCATCGAGTTCAACCCCCTGCCCAAGCAGGAACCCTATAGTACACCAGTCAAGTGGCAGTTTAATCTTCTCTTTAAAATGTCCAGAGTGTTGGAGTTCACAATGTCCGCTAGTAGGTTGTTCCATTGGTTGATCGCTCTGACCGTCAGGAAGTTCCTCCTTATCTCCATGTTGAATCTCTCCTTGGTCAGCGTTGTTCCTCGTCCGGCCCTCTGAAGAATAAAGTGATCCCCTCCTCTCTGTGACATCCCCTCGTATACTTGTAGACTGCTATCATGTCCGCTCTGGCCCTCCTTTTCTCTAGGCTGTCCATGCCCAGTTCCCTCAGTCTCTCTTCGTAAGTCTTGGTTTCCAGTCCCTTAATCATCTTGGTTGCTCTTTTCTGCACCTTCTCCAGAGTTTCAATGTCTCTTTTGAAGTGTGGTGACCAGAACTGAATACAGTACTCCAGGTGTGGTCGGACCAGGGCGTAGTAGAGTGGTATTAAGACTTCCCTGCTCTTGGAGTGTATTCCCCTGTTCATGCAGCTTAGGATTGTGTTGGCTTTTTTAGCTGCTGCTGCACATTGTTGGCTCATATTTAGTTGATTGTCCACCAAGACTTGTTGTTGTTGTTATTATATGGTGGGGGTCACGCCTGTATTCAAGAAATGATTTGTATCGCACCTTGGCTTTTGCAGTGGTTTGGGAATTCTAGTGTCAAGTGATGCTCCAGCTACCGGAAGTCCAAGCTGGGCAGAAACGTGTCAATGTACGTCCACTCTGGAAATGACCTGGTCACGGAGGGGGATTCCTTCCCTGATTTTCCCAGTGGCCCATCTCCAGTTGCTTCTCCATCTCTCCATCATGAAGCCGCCATTGTCGCTCCGTCGCCAAGCAGGGGATGGCACCCCGGAGACGTTGCTTTGGGGCAGGGGGGACATCTCTGAAATACGATGTCCGCTCATCATATTTGTCAGCTTGGCTTGTTGAGCTGAGTGGGCGAGAAGAACGCCAATGACGCAGTTATTATTACAATTTTATTTTAATTTTTTTTTTAAAAAGGTAGGAGTGTTGACAGAAATGCGATCTCCACCCAGGGGGCGAAAAACAGATCTCATTCCGCCTCGGCTGTCACCCTCAGTTCCTCTTCTTCGGCTCTGCTCCGTTTCCCTTCCTTGGGGGCCCTTGGATTGCCCCGATTTTTTTGAGGGTGGGGGAGGAAGGTTGGCATCTTGTGTGGGCCATGGCTTCTGCCCCTTTGCAGTCCGGGGGGGGGGGCTCCCACCTGAAGTTGGCAATTGGCCCAGGGGAGGCTGAGGTTTCAAGGAGGAGACTGGCACTTGCTAATGGCCTTGTAATACACACCTGGGCAGCCTGCCCACATGTCAAAGATGCTAGTCCTGTAAAAGGAGATAAATCCAGGGTAATGCCACCCGGGGCCCCAGCTGTCTGTGGAGACCTTGCATAGAAACATAGAAGTCTGACAACAGAAAAAGGCCTCGTGGTCCATCTAGTCTGCCCTTATACTATTTCCTGTATTTTATCTTACAATGGATATACAGTATGTTTATCCCAGGCATGTTTAAATTCAGTTACTGTGGATTGACCAACCACGTCTGCTGGAAGTTTGTTCCAAGGATCTACTCCTCTTTCAGTAAAATAATATTTTCTCATGTTGCTTTTGATCTTTCCCCCAACTAACTTCAGATCGTGTCCCCTTGTTCTTGTGTTAGGTTGGATTTCACTTTTTATATTGTATTGTATTTTGTTTATTGTTATAAGCTGCCCTGAATCTCCAGAGAAGGTAGCATAGAAATCCAATCAAATAATTAATAGATAGATAGATGGGTGGGTAGGTGGGTGGAAGGAAGGAAGGAAGGAAAGAAAGAAAGAAAGAAAGAGCCGGGGTGACGCAGCAGGTAGAGTGCTGTACTGCAGGCCACTGAAGCTGACTGCAGATTTGTAGATTTGGAGACTAAAACATAGGGAGAACGGTTGCAGGGTTTGGGTTTGGCCAGTCTGGAGAAAAGAAAAGAAGGACCGGAGGGGGGGGGGGGGGGGCACTTGATAGCAGGCTTCTAGTATATTTGCGGGGCTGCCATGAAGAGAAGGGGGTCAACTTAGTTTCCAAAGCGCCAGAAAACAAGATAAGTAATATATGGAAACAAATCAAGGAGAAAAGCAACCTGGAGTTAAGGAGAAACTTCCTAACAGTGAGGACAATTAACCAGTGGAACTGCTTACCTCCAGAAGTTGTGGGTGCTCCATCAGTTTTACAAAAAGATTGAACAGTCACTTGTCCGAAATGGCCTACAGCCTCCGGCTTCAGCAGGGGGCTGGACTAGAAGACCTCCCAGACGCCTTCAGGTTCTATTCTAAATGTGGCTTTTATTTTCCTTTGCCAGGTGCTGATTTCAGAAGAATTAGGCACAGGCTGTGCCACCTTGAAGGGGAGATTAAAATGGAAACGTATTCTTTCGATGTTCCTGAGATGTGCGTTGACTTCAAAGATATGAACCACGACCAAAGCATTAACATTGATGCCTGGTTTGGTGAGTGGCCACTCCACGGCCTGGGAGGGGAATGTGCCATCTGCCAAGAGGCCAAACTCACCACTGGTCCCGTTTCTGAGCCTTATAAGGGGGAAGGGCAGAGGGCTTTATGAGTGATGCTCCATTGTTGTTTCTTCCTCTATATCCCACCTGTCTTACTTTTACCACTCAAGGCAGCGAGCAGATCCAACACGCCCACCTGTTATCATCTATGCAACCGTAGTCTTGCGAGGTGGGTTCGTCTTAGAGAGAGTGTGAGTGGCCAGCTGGGTTTCATGCCTAAGCGGAGCTACAACTCCTTGTCTCCTGGTGATTGGCCTAAAGTTTCCTAGCTGGCTTTCGTGCTTAACGAAGGACTAGAACTCCCTGTCTCCCAGTGAGTGGCCAGCTGGGTTTTATGTGTAAGTGGAACTAGAACTCGCTGTCCCCTGGTGATTGGCCCAAAGTGACCCAGCCATTTTTCCTGCTTGCGGTGGGACTAGAACTCCCTAGAATTCACTGACTCCTAATGATTGGCCTAAAGTCCTCTAGCTGGCTTTCATGCCTAATGCAGGACTAGAACTCGCCATCTCCTGGTGGTGGGCCGAAAGTCACCTGGCCAGTTTTTGTGCTTACATTGGGACTAGAACTCACTGTCTCCCAGTGAGTGGCCTGCTGGGTTTCATTCCTAAGTAGAACTAGAATTCCCTTCCTAATGATTGGCCTAAAGTCCTTTAGCTGGCTTTGATGCTTAAGGCAGGACTAGAACTTACCGTGTCCTGGTAATTGAGCCAGTTTTCATGCTTAGCAGTGGGATTAGAACTCCCTAAGGGAGTGGCCAGCTAGGTTTTATGCCTAAGTGGAACTAGAACTCACCGACTCCTGGTGATTGGTTTAAAGTTCCCTAGCTGGCTTTCATGCTTAAGGCAGGATTGGAAGTTTTATTTTATTTTATTTATTTATTTTATTACTTAGATTTGTATGCTGCCCCTCTCCGTAGACTTGGGGCGGCTAACAACAGTAAAAAACAATATAAACAAATCTAATATTAAAAGTAGTTTAAAAACCCCAATTTAAGAAACCAATCATACATACAATCTCCTGATGATGCTCCTGGTGGGACTAGAACACCTTATCTCCCAGTCTATAGTTTGATGCCTCAACCACTAAACCAAACCAGCTCTTTAGACTGGGCACAGGGAGAGTCAGGGTGGCACAGTGGTTAGCACTTCAGCTAACTGCTAGCTGTAGTTCAGCAGTTCAAATCTCACCACCGGCCCAAGGTTGACTCAGCCTTCCATCCTTCCAAGGTGGATAAAATGAGGACCCAGATTGTTGGGGGCAAGAGGCTGATTCTGTCAACCGCTTAGAGAGGGCTGTAAAAGCACTAGGAAGTGGGATATAAGTCTAAATGTTATTGCTATTGCTTATTGGTTGGTATATCGTGGCTTGCTTGCCACACAGGGTGGAGGACCCTGCTAGGACCGTAACTATTTTTGCAGATGTCCGATCTGCCGCCTTGATGACCCCAAGAGCAACGTCGGGCATCCTACCCAAAGCATTATCATCGAGGCCTAACGTTCCCTGGGCTGTGGTCTCACCCATGATGAAATCAGGTGAGATGCTCCCTTGAGACCCAACCAGTCCAGTTTCAGGGCTGAAAGAGGTCTCCCCTCCAGCCCTGACCTTAATTCTCTTAATTCCCCATCCACATCCTTGTGGAGTCTCAAGACCTTCCTTGAGAGCTGAGGCGCCGTCTTTTAGGCCACATCCTGGCGTCCCCCACAAGCCGTTTTAACTTGGGTAGTGGCAAATTGTGGGTAATTCAGCCACTGTGGATGTCTCTCTCGGGCTTTAAGGCTGGAGAGTTCCAATGAGCTTCTATCTCTTGAGGCCACCAGAGGCTCTCTGGATGCCGATAGCTCCTCTTTGGTGCACGGAGAGCAGACTGCGAAAGGGCTACGAGTCCCCCCAAGGGTCCATGTCGGTCTCTTCCAAAATATAATCCCGTTCTTCTCTAGGAGCCCTTGTGAGGACCATGCTTGGTTCCATCTCTTTGCTTCAGATCTCTTGCCTGAGAAATATCCTCTATGTCTCCTCCCCTGTAGATAAGGAGAATGGGAATCAAGAGGTGGAGCCGGCAAACGAAGTCCCGGCCAATGTTGTTCGTTCCATGGAAGAGTGGCACCCAACCAGGCTAGAGAACCTACCACCTCCAGGAAGGTAAGACTGAAGGAATCAGACACACAGATGAAGGCAAACAGCCCTCCCCTCTAGGGAGGCACAGGATGCCATAATTGCCACATCAAAATGAAGCAACGCAGAGAATTTTCTCAATGAGACGACCTCGATTGTATTGAGATCTCTCCTTTTATTGTATTTCACTTTTCCTGACATGTGGTACAGAATAACCAATTCGCGAACGCCACATACATTAAGCCATCCCCCAACTACCATTCACTCACGCGCTGTATAAGGCAACCTCCTCGTGACTTCCCTATAGATAATTAACGGAAGCTCCATTCTTTGCCTTTTCCTGGATTGTGTGTTTACTGGTGATTAGCAAAGGAATGAGAGTAAGGCATATATTTCCTTATATGGAAGTTAGCTATAGGTTTTCTTCATGTTGTATATCAAGTTAATTATTTTCCATGTGGTCATGGATTCTGCAGCTTGCTTACTCAGCCTGGACTTTGCTGCCTGAGAAAGAATAAGGTTTATACAGCACCCATTAGGCTAAAACATCACCCTTCAGCAATATTCTATCCCAATGTTCAGTGCCTAAGAACCTATGATTACAACACACAGACATGATTTCTTGAGCAGAGCCTGTCCAATTTGAGGTGAGCAACCCCTGTATTCAGAAGGTCTCTGCCTTTCTTGGACTTGCGGTTTATTATTTATAACAATTTTCGTGTGTATACAAGTGTAAAAGATTAACTTTACTATTTTAGTAACAATGATAAATGGTTGATATAGGACACGTGGTATACAGACAAATCATATCAAGGTGGGATTGCTAAGTAAACAGAAGAGTGTCTAATTAACATTTTACCTTAGACAAACAGAAGGCTTTTAATTAACTTAGATCAGTGATGGCGAACCTTTTTCCCCTCGGGTGCTGAAAGAGCATGCGCGCGCACTATGGCACATGCACGAGTGCCAACACCCATAATTCAGTGCCTGGGGAGGACGAAAACAGCTTCCCCCACCCGCCAGAGACCCTCTGGAGGTCAGAAACAGCCTGCTTCCCAAATTCTAGTGGGCCCAGTAGGCTCGTGTTTCCCTGGAGCCAGGGGAGGGTAAAAACAACACTCCCCCCCAAATGCTCTCTGGAAGCCAAAAACATCTGCGGAGAGGGGCGGCATACAAATCCAATAAATAAATAAATAAAATAAATCAATCAATCCTCCCAGAGCCTCTGTGTGAGCCAAAAATCAGCTGGCTGTTGCACACATGCACATTGGAGCTGAGCTAGGCTAATGGCTCGTGTGCCAGCAGATATCGTTCCATGTGCCACCGGTGGCACCAGAGCCATAGGTTCACCATCACCGACTTAGATAAACAAAAGCTGAGTAAATAATCATTTCCTTAAACGAATTAGGTTGCTTAGTCCAGTGTTTCCCAACCTTGGCCACTTGAAGATATTTGGACTTCAACTCCCAGAATTCCCCAGCCAGAGAATGCTGGCTGGGGAATTCTGGGAGTTGAAGTCCAGATATCTCCAAGTTATTGATAATCAGTCTACAAAGACTCTGCTTCTTGAATGCAATCCTGGCTGGAATGGGGATATTCATTCAGCTTTTGGGCTCCAGAACTGCCTCTAATAGAATAATAACAGTCAAGAAGGGACCTTGGAGGTCTTCTAGTCCAATCCCTTGCTCAAGCAGGAGACCCTACATCCTACTGGACAAATAGTTGTCTATACTCTTCTTAGAAAAATCCAGTGATGAAGCACCAACATCTTGTGGTAAGCTGTTCCACTGGTTAATTGTTCTCACTGTTGGGAAGTTTCTCCTTATTTTTAGGTTGATTAGTTGGTAAATTTCTCCCCCTTGGTAATTTCCCATCTCCATGTCCTGCCTTCGGGTGCTTTGGAGGAGAGATTGAATCCCCCCCCCCTTCTTTGTGTTAGCCCCTCAGATAATATGTCCCCCTAAGCCTCTCTCTTTATTAGACAGAATGACAGAGTTGGAAGGGACCTTGGAGGTCATCTAGTCCAACCCCCTGCCCAAGCAGGAGACACTACAGCATTTCAGCCAAGTCTCTGTGTCCAATCTCTTCTTTTAAAAAACTTTAATGATGAAGCATCCACAATTTAATAATTTTGGCAATGAAGATCTTAAAATGGAGCAAAACTCCCTTAGCAACTATTTTGCTGAGTGATGGAATTTTATTACAGTATTATTATATTATATTTTATTTATTCATTCATTCATTCATTCATTTATTTATTTATTTATTGGATTTGTATGCCGCCCCTCTCTGTAGACTCAGGGCGGCTAACAACAGTAATAAAAAACAGCATGTAAATCCAATACTAAAACAACTAAAAAACCCTTATTGTAAAACCAATCATACATACAAACAAACATACCATGCATAAATTGTAAAGGCCTAGGGGGAAAGAATATCTCAGCTCCCCCATGGCTGACGGCAGAGGTGGGTTTTAAGGAGCTTACGAAAGGCAAGGAGGGTGGGAGCAATTCTAATCTCCGGGGGGGAGTTGGTTCCAGAGGGCCGGGGCCGCCACAGAGAAGGCTCCTCCTCTGGGCCCCGCCAAACGACATTGTTTAGTTGACGGGACCCGGAGAAGGCCAACTCTGTGGGACCTAACTGGACGCTGGGATTCGTGCGGCAGAAGGCAGTCCCTGAGATAATCTGGTCTGGTGCCATGAAGGGCTTTATAGGTCATAACCAACACTTTGAATTGTGACTGGAAACTGATCGGCAACCAGTGCAGACTGCGGAGTGTTGGTGTGACATGGGCATATTTGGGAAAGCCCATGATTGCTCTCGCAGCTGCATTCTGCACGATCTGAAGTTTCCGAACACTCTTCAAAGGTAGCCCCATGTAGAGAGTGTTACAGTAGTCGAGCCTCGAGGTGATGAGGGCATGAGTGACTGTGAGCAATTTTGGGGGTTGGTTCTGGTCAACTAGTGGTCCTGTCAGTATGGAAAGAATGACCAATCCTGTTTGTCCAGCAAATTGTCCTCTGCAGGGCTTGAGATTGTGCAGCTTCTGTACCTGGAAAGGTTGAGCCGTCTCTCTTGCCTTAGAAGAATGACCGGTGGGAATGGCCGGGACTCCGCCTCCTAGCATAGCCGAAACGCAATGTCCGGACTCTCTCTCTCTCCCCTCTTCCCTCCCTCCCTCTTTTGCTCAAAGACTCTTTTTCTTCCCCCCTTTAGGGTGGCCAAGAACGTTTTGGCCCGGCGAAGGAGTGCCCAGCGTCGGCTTATGACCAGAAGCCATGCAGAGAAGGTTGCCACCGCCTTGACCAGCAACCAAGGACCCCCTCCTGTAAAGAAGCAGAAAACGTAGGTCTCTGGGATCACACCGGCACTTAGGCGTAGATCCCGCCCCACCAGGGCTTTGCAGCATCTTGGCCCCAATACTCCGGGTCCTCATATGACCCACCTCGGAAGGAGGGAAGGCTGAGTCGACCTTGAGCCTGTCAGAACTGAACACTGGACAGGTGGCAGAGCTTGCCTGCAATACTGCATTCTAACCGTTGCCTCAACACATATAGCATAGGTGGTGACAGATGGATTAAACGATAGAGACAGAGAGAAAGATGATAGACATATATTTTATGTATATATGTGTGTCTGTGTGTGTGTATATGTATGTATGTGTATGTATATATCTCACATGTTTTTGCTGAATTTTTAAAATTAAGGGAGACTAGGATAGCACTATTTCGGCCTTGTTCTGGCCTCATCAGCTAGCCACACCCTTACTGGGATTTGATCCGGCAGCTTCTGCCTTGTAAGGCAGAGAATTAACAGCTGAGCTACCAGACTTGATACCTTCAGCACTGTACCAGGGAGAGGCTATATGTTTTTTATGTCGGATCACCCTGGTATATTGAAGGAACGTCACTGCTTCTTTTTGCCTCTAGGCCCATAGATACATACATACATACATACATACATACATACATACATACATACATACATACATACATACAGTGGCACCTCTACTTACGAACACCTCTACTTAAAAACTTTTTTAGATAAGAACCGGGTGTTCAAGATTTTTTTGCCTCTTCTCAAGAACCATTTTCCACTTACAAACCTGAGCCTCCGAAACTATAACCGGAAAAGGCAGGGAGAAGCCTCCGTGGGGCCTCTCTAGGAATCTCCTGGGAGGAAACAGGGCCGGAAAAGGCAGGGAGAAGCCTCCGTGGGGCCTCTCTAGGAATCTCCTGGGAGGAAACAGGGCCGGAAAAGGCAGGGAGAAGCCTCCGTGGGGCCTCTCTAGGAATCTCCTGGGAGGAAACAGGGCCGGAAAAGGCAGGGAGAAGCCTCCGTGGGGCCTCTCTAGGAATCTCCTGGGAGAAAACAGAGCCGGAAAAGGCAGGGAGAAGCCTCCGTGGGGCCTCTCTAGGAATCTCCTGGGAGGAAACAGGGCCGGAAAAGGCAGGGAGAAGCCTCCGTGGGGCCTCTCTAGGAATCTCCTGGGAGGAAATAGAGCCGGAAAAGGCAGGGAGAAGCCTCCGTGGGACCTCTCTAGGAATCTCCTGGGAGAAAACAGAGCCGGAAAAGGCAGGGAGAAGCCTCCGTGGGGCCTCTCTAGGAATCTCCTGGGAGGAAACAGGGTCGGAAAAGGCGGGGAGAAGCCTCCGTGGGGCCTCTCTAGGAATCTCCTGGGAGGAAACGGCTGGAAAAGGCAGGGAAAAGCCTCCGTGGGGCCTCTCTAGGAATCTCTTGGGAGGAAACAGGGCTGGAAAATGCGGGGAGAAGCCTTCGTGGGGCCTCTCTAGGAATCTCCTGGGAGGAAACAGGGCCGGAAAAGGCGGGGAGAAGCCTCCGTGGGGCCTCTCTAGGAATCTCCTGGGAGGAAACAGGGCCTCCACCCTCCCTGTGGTTTCCCCAATCGCACGCATGATTTACTTTTACATTGATTCCTTTGGGAAAAATTGCTTCTTCTTACAAACCTTTCTACTTAAGAACCTGGTCACGGAACAAATTAAGTTTGTAAGTAGAGGGACCATTGTATATATCTATTCGACATTTGACCGCTTGTTTGCCTCAGCACAAAGCCGAAAGAAGCAGCCTGAAGATGACGAGTGGGACCTCGCAAAATAGCTCCCTTCCTTTCCCTTTCCTTTGCATTATCAGCAAAAACATGTTACATACATACATACCATACATATATAGCAATACCATTTAGACTTATATACTGCTTTGCAGCCCTCTCTAAGCAGTTTACAGAGTCGGCATATATTGCCCCCAACAATCTGGGTCCTCTTTTTATCCACCTCGTTAGGATGGAAGGCTGAGTCCACCTTGAGCCTGGTGAGATTCGATTTGCCAAACTGCTGGCAGCTGGTGATCCGCAGAACTCTAACCACGGCACCACCATGGCTCTTTATATATAAATAAATTTATATGCATACATGCATGCATACATACATACATACATAAATGTGTGTAACATATATTTGCTGATAATGCAAATAATAATATAGAGAGAGGAAAGAATAGAATAGAATTTTACTGACCAAGTGTGATTGGACACACAAGGAATTTGTCTTGGTGCAAATGCTCTCAGCGTACATAAAAGAAAAAGAGACATTTGTCAAGAGTCATGTAAATATAAATAGGCAGCGTGGTAGAGCATTAGCTCTTAGACATACACCTCGCTTCACAGTGCTTTAGAGTCCTCTCTAAGCGATTTACAGAATGGACATTTGGCCCCCAGCACTTTGGGTCTTCATTTTACCAACGTCCGGAGGATGGAAGGCTGTTTTAACCAGGATCAAACTGCTGGCGATGGGCAAAGTTAGCTTGCAATAATGCATTCGAAGGGAGGAAGGAATAGCAATAGCATTTAAACTTATATACCGCTTCACAGTGCTTTTGCAGCCCTCTCTAAGCGGTTTACAGAGAGTCAGCCTCTTGCCCCCAACACTCTGGACCCTCATTTTACTGACCTTGGAAGGATGGAAGGTTGAGCCAACTTTGAGCCTGGTGAGACTTAAACTGCTGGCTGAAGGCAGAGTTATCTTGCATTCTAGCCATTGCTTCACCAGATATAGAATAGGTCAGTGTTTCCCAACCGTGGCAACTTGAAGATATTTGGACTTCAACTCCCAGAATTCCCCAGCCAGCATTCACTGGCTGGGGAATTCTGAGAGTTGAAGTCCAAATATCTTCAAGTGGCCAAGGTTGGGAAACTGGAATAGGTGACAATACCTTATGCACTGGATTGCTCTGTCCGATAAAGTGAAGCTTCCGATCAAGGAGAATGTTGGTAGCTCAACGTTGAAATGTGGTTTCCGAGCTTGCAAACGTTTCATGACCCATCTAGGTAGCATGATCAGTGCTAGAAGGGAGGAGGGCGTGCAGAGTGGGGAAAAGGGAAAAGGAGGTGGAGGAGAAGGTGGTCTGTGGGGTTCTTGGTACTAACTGAGCTTGGATGTTTTTAGACCTTTCATGACCCATCTAGAGAAACATAGAAACATAGAAGTCTGACAGCAGAAAAAGACCTCCTAGTCCATCTGGTCTGCCCTTATACTATTTCCTGTATTTTATCTTAGATGGATCTATGTTTATCCCAGGCAGGTTTACATTCAGTTACTGATAGCATCATCACTGCTAGAAAGGAGGAAGGTTTGGAGTGGGGGAGGATTCTGGGGTCCTTGGGGACTGGGGGCAGGCTGTGAGCTTTTTCTCGCAGACTTTTCAGTCTCCAACTAGGGAACCCCCATCTTCCTTACAACTTTAAGACTGGTGGACTTCAACTCTCAGAATTACACAGTCGGAAAAGCTGTCTGAGGAATTCTGGGAGTTGAAGTCCACAACTCTTAAAGCGACCAAGGTTAGGAGAGCCCTGATCTAAAGAATGTGCCACAGCTTCGTTCTCGGGCAGACCAATGTCTGTGAAAAAGGTGAGTGAGCGCCTTGTTCCCTCTCTAGCTCTGCCAGGCGTGCCACGGCGTTTAGGCCCCGCGAAGTGGCCCAAGGTTTGAGGTAAGGCCGATCTTCAGGATCCACCTCCAGGTGCCGGTGTTTGGGGTTCAAGGAAGCACTTTTTCGTTAAGGAGGCACACGGTGGGGAGTCGAAGGCCTGTCCTTGACCCATTACTCTTTTCTTTGCTTTTTCTCTCTCCGTGCAACCTCCATCCTTTTCTCTCTCTCTTCCATCCCACTCATCCAAACCCAGGTCTAATCATCGGGAAAATCTGGGGGAAATTGATCCGAATGGAAATGTCCTGCAAGAGAACGCACAAGACCCTGTCACAACTGATGCACACAAGTAGGTGACTGGGTTTAGAGGCCTTCTCCTTCTTCTCCTTCCTTCCCTTTTCTCCTTCTTCTCCTCCTCCTTCCTTCCTCCCTCCTCATTCTTCTCCTTCCTTCCTTCCTTTCTCTTTCTTGTCCTCCTCCCTCCTTCCTTCCTTCCTTCTTCTTTCTTCTCCTTCCTTCCTCCTTCTCCTTCCTTCCCTTTTCTTCTTCTCCTCCTCCTCCCTCCTCCCTCCCTCCTTATTCTTCTCTATGTTTCTCCTTCCTTCCTTTCTCTTCTCCTTCTCCTTCCTTTCTCCTTTCCTTTCTCCATCCCTCTCTCCTCCCTCCCTCCCTCTCTCCTTCCTTCCTCCCTCTTCCTTCTCCTCCCTCCCTCCTCTTCCTTCCTTCCTTCCTCCTTCTCCATCTTTCCTTCCTCCTTCCCTCTCTCCCCCCCTCTTCCTTTCTTCTTTCTCCTCTTTTGCTCCCCAGGATCTTGGTGTTTGTGTGCATGCATGTTGAGGCACATAACACGGGAGGCTGGTTGTAATTAAAAGGGCTTATCATCTGCCAAGAAGTTTGTGAAATCCATTTGAAAAGCTGTACAGGGAGGCCTCGGTGTCAGCGTTCCAAATAGCATCCGAGAAATGAATCCAGGTCCGAGGCTTGGCTTTCCTCAAATTTCCAATTCATTAACAGAGCCACGTTGGCACAAACTGGAGAAACCCGAATCTAAAGTCCCGTGGGTTTCTCCACCCAATTTAAAGTTCATTCCCTTGTTCCCACACCCACAAGTTCATCACATGGACCACTCTGGTTCTGCCAACGTCCGCGATCCTCCCATCGACTTCCGGGCAGGTGTTGAACAAAGGATGACTTTGAATATCTAGAAGCAATTTGTTGTGGCTAGTATTCCTCCCCCTCATGCAACCCCCCCTCCTAAATTCCCACAGTGCCAATACATTCTCCATTCTAGCACATGGCCGGCCAGTGTCTCTATCTCACACTTGGCTCATGATGCTTCACTTGAGCGGCCATTCAGGGTTGACCACACTGCTGAAAAAAAAGCCGCTTAGGAACCAGGGTTTTTTCCATGCTTAACGACTGTTGTGGCATCTCTATACGGTCATATGATCCAAATTTGGCCACTGGGCAATTGACTCGTGTTTAGAATAGAGTAGAATAGAATTCTTTATTGGCCAAGTGTGATTGGACACACAAGGAATTTGTCATTGGTGCAGATGCTCTCAATGTACATAAAAAAAAAGATACATTTGTCAAGAATCATGTGGTCCAACACTTAATGATTGTCATAGGGGTCAAATAAGGAGTCACAATAGGAAACTATCAATATTAACGTAAATCCATACAGTCCTAAGTGGGAGGAAATGGGTGATAGGAATTGATGAGAAAAATCTAGTAGGAATAGAAATAGTATTTATGACAATTGTAGCATCCCGAGGGAGGTCTTGTGATCCCCCTTTGTGATGTTCTGCCAAGCCAGTTTAGATGGGGAAGCCAGATTCATTGGACGACAGTTTGACCTGTTCAGCAACTGCTGTGATTCACTTAACAACGGCAAGAAACGTCGTAAAAGGGGGCAAAACTCCGTTAAACAATTGTTTCCGCTGGCAACTAAGTTTTAGCCTCAATTGTAGTCGTAAGTGGAGGACTACCTTTATTTATTTCTGGTGTGGTTCAGGACCTCCAAAAGAAGATTTCCCCAATTTGGTGTCTTCTAAGGGTTTATTTATTCATTTGTCCAATACACAAATACATAGGAAGAAAAATAGACATGTGATAATATAAAAGAGGGTGAAAGTGGACTTAGAGGAGAAGATATATGAAAGGAAGAGAATATATATGATAAGTGAAAGAAAGGAAAGACAATTGGACAGGGGACGAAAGACACACCAGTGCACTTATGTACGTCCCTTACTGGCCTCTTAGGAACCTGGAGAGGTCAATCGTGGGGAGTCTAAGGGAGAAGTGTTGGGGGTTTGGGGTTGACACAATTGAGTCCGGCAATGAGTTCCACGCTTCGATAACTCGATTGTTGAAATCATATTTTTTACAGTCAAGTTTGGAGCGGTTCGTATTAAGTTTGAATCTGTTGCGTGTTCTTGTGTTATTGCGGTTGAAGCTGAAGTAGTCATTGACTGGTAGGACATTGCAGCATATGATCTTGTGGGTAATACTCAAATTGTGTTTTAGGCGCTGTAGTTCTAGGCTTTCAAGGCCCAGGATTGTTAGTCTATATTCGTAGGATATTCTGTTTCGAGTGGAGGAGTGAAGGGCTCTTCTGGTGGAATATCTTTGGACATTTTCAAGGGTGTTGATGTCTGAGATGTGGTATGGGTTCCAGACAGATGAGCAGTAGTCTAGGATGGGTCTGGCAAAAGTTTTGTAGGCTCTTGTGAGTAGAGTGAGATTGCCTGAGCAGAAGCTGCATAGGATCAGGTTAACAACTCTAGAGGCTTTTTGGCGATATTGTTGCAGTGGGCTTTAGCACTGTGTGTTGGACAATGGATAGTCCTTGATTTACAATTTGTTTAGTGACCATTTGGACCACTGGAAAAAAGTGCAGATTTTCACACTTACGACCTACGCAGTACATCCACAGTGTCAATTCAGATACCTAGGCAACTGACTCAAATTTATGACCTACACAGTATCCTGTGGTCATGTGATCCTCTTTTGCAATATTCTGCCCAGCACAATCGATGGGGAACCTAGCCATGTTACTAGCTTAGGATCTGCAGCGATTCACTTTCTCGCAGCAAGAAAAGGTGGTAAAATGGGACAAAACTCATTTAACAACTGTCTTGCTTAGCAACGGGAACGTTGAGAGCTTAATCTTGGTCGTACATCAAGGGCTACTTGTACAGCTCCTGGAATTGCCAGCCTGCGTGACCGTAATTCATGGTTGGCTGGCAGGGGAATTTTGGGAGTCGAAGCCTGGAATTCGTAAAATTGAATTCTGGGAGTTGACGTCTTAAAGTTGTCAAGTCTCAAAATTGGAGATGAAGTTTGCAGACCCCTGGTCTCTATTTTATTTATTTATTTATTTATCAGATTTGTATGCCGCTCCTCTCCGCAGACTCGGGGCAGCTCACAGCAATAATAATACAATGTAAACAAATCTAATATTTAAGTTAATTTAAAACCCCAATTTAGAAACCAATCATACATACTAGCATACCATGCATAAATTTTATAAGCCTAGGGGGAGGGAGAGTGTCAATTCCCCCATGCCTGACGACAGAGGTGGGTTTTAAGGAGCTTGCGAAAGGCTAGGAGGGTGGGGGCAACTCTGATATCTGGGGGGAGTTGGTTCCAAAGGGTCGGGGCCGCCACAGACAAGGCTCCTCCCCTGGGTCTATCCCAATGTCTCTCAACCTCAGCAACATACATCTGGAAAGAATACAACTCCCAGAATTCCCCCGTCAGCTACGGGTAAGAGGAAGAGGGCATCCTTCGTGATGATCTTCTGTTATGGGGGGTAGGGGGGGAGGGCTTTGGAATACAGTCTAGCTCTCGGCAGCTCATTCATTTAAAGGCACCGCCGTGTTTTCGTCTGCAGGATGCGAGGTCCCTCCATCAAAGGGAAATCCACTGAGCAGCTGGAACTGGAGAAGATGCAGCAGTTGCAACAGGAGGTGGTGGAACTGCGGAGGAAGAATGAGGAGTCTCTCAAAGTGGCCATTGCTGGACCAGGTGACTTCTTGGTGGGGGCCGTGAGAACGTTTCCTCTGAGAGACGCTTCGGAGAGAATGTTAAGAAGCTTCTGCGTTAAGACAAGACTGTTTGTTTGTTTCTTTTAATTATATTTCTAATAAATATAATAATAATAATAATAATAATAATAATAATAATAATAATAATAATAATAAATTTGAGCAGCTCAAATTTGAACTGCTCAAATTTGCAGAAACAAGGCAATCTTTTATTAAGTGCCATAAATTCAATCCAATCATTCCATGTTTTGCATTAATAGAAACATAGAAGACTGACGGCAGAAAAAGACCTCATGGTCCATCTAGTCTGCCCTTATACTATTTTCTGTATTTTATCTTAGAATGGATATATGTTTATCCCAGGCATGTTTACATTCAGTTACTGTGGATTTACCAACCACGTCTGCTGGAAGTTTGTTCCAAGGATCTACTACTCTTTCAGTAAAATAATATTTTCTCATGTTGCCTTTGATCTTTCCCCCAACTAACTTCAGATTGTGTCCCAGATTAATGCTTGCTTGCCGCTCCTTTCTTTTGAGGACAGCATTTTGTGATGAAATCACTGGTTTATTCAAAGCAATGGGTTATATTAAGCTGCTAGATATCTATTTTGCTGCTACCAAGAGAGAAAAAAGTTACTTATTTTAAAGAAGCTAAGAAATTTAGTATGATCGAAACATATTTTTCAGGGGAAGATCTTGGTCTTTAGATCAGCAAATCGTAGCTGGAACATCTATTATTTTTCTATAAAACTGAGAAAAGGAGAGTTATAGAGTGTATTGTAAAATAAATTCTTAACTACTAGGTACCTGTTAATTTACATGGAAAACTCAATCTAAATACTGTATCTCACCTTGGTCCTAAAAGGAGCTACTTGTTCGTATCTTACTTGATTTCATCAATGAACTAAATTTGGGAATAAACAAGCACAATGCATGTAATAATAATAATAATAATAATAATAGAACTCCAAGTAAATCCAACTTCTGTGCAATCAAACTGTCCACTTAGGAAGTAACACTGATTGACAATCCATTTCACCTGCTGTTGTGCACATTCAACTTTGTACAGAACAAAGTATTAAATGAGAATATTTCATTCATTCAGATCTAGGATGTGCTCTTTATTTTTGTTTGAGCAGTATATAAAAAACATACATACTTGCAATCAGCCTAATTTCAGACCTTCCAGAAAAGCCAGGTCTTAACAGCTTTCTGGAAGACCGGTAGGGTGGAGATAATGAGGATCTCTGAAGGCAGTATTGTATTGGCAGTTCTGTGTTAGCAAAAACTTCAGAAGAGAAGGATTCAGGGGTAGTGATTTCTGACAGTCTCCAAATGGGTGAACCGTGCAGTCAGGCTGTAGGTAAAGCAAGTAGAATGCTTGGCTGCATAGCTAGAGGTATAACAAGCAGGAAGAGGGAGATTGTGATCCCACTGTATAAAGTGCTGGTGAGACTACATTTCGAATGCTGTGCTCAGTTCTGGAGACCTCACGTAAAAAAAGATATTGACAAAATTGAACGGGCCCAAAGACGGGCTACAAGAATGGTGGAAGGTCTTAAGCATAAAACGTATCAGGAAAGACTTCATGAACTCAATCTGTATAGTCTGGAGGACAGAAGGGAAAGGGGGACTTGATCAAAACATTTAAATATGTTAAAGGGGTAAATAAGGTCCAGGAGGGAAGTGTTTTTAATAGGAGAGTGAACTCAAGAACAGGGGGGCACAATCTGAGGTTAGTTGGGGGAAAGATCCGAAGCAAGGTGAGAAAATATTATTTGACTGAAAGAATAGTAGGTGCTTGGAACAAACTTCCAGCAGACGTGGTTGGTCAATCCACAGGAACTGAATGTAAACATCCCTGGGATAAACATATATCCATCCTAAGATAAAATACAGGAAATAGTATAAGGGAAGAATAGATGGGCCAGGAGGTCTTTTTCTGCCGTCAATCCTCTATGTTTCTAATAAAAAAAACCTTAATCTAATCAATAATACCATTATATATACCAATCAAAATATGTTTCAGCCAGGATTAAGCTGTTATTCGACATGATTATTGTTTTAATCTCCAACTACCCATTTCTCGTATTCCTTTCCCCCCTGTATTTTGACATGTCTATATTGTTAATTGTAATTAAATGTATTTATTGTATCTTTGTAAATAAAAACTTTTATTAAAAAATTTTTTTTAAAAAATTATTGTGGCCCCCAGGCCTGCCGGCAGAGCCAGGTCTCCTGCTTGAGCAGGGGGTTGGACTAGGTCAGGGGTCCCCAACCACCGGGCCGCGGACCAGTACCGGGCCGCGGGGCATGTTGCACCGGTCCGTGGAGTCAGCAGCTACCGGCCCTCATGCTGCCACCCCCTCCCTCCAGCGCTTCGCCTCCCGCCGGGCAAGAGGCCTCGGGAGGCAGGTTCTGCCGGCCACAGGACGATGGACGGGACAGAGGGGCGGGAAGGACCGAGAGGCTCAAGCCTCTTTTGGCTTCTGCGGCGGGGCGCTTTTGCGTTTTTGGCTGGGGGGAGGCAGGAGGGCCAGCCTGACCCCCTCTCTCCAGCGCTTAGCTCCCGCTGGGCAAGAGGGCTTGGGAGGCAGGTTCTGCCGGCCACAGGGCAATGGCGGGAAAGAGCGGTGGGGAGGACCAGCACCCCCCATGCTTAATCCCGCCCCCAACCACACCCCTTTCCCCCCTCACCGGGCCATAGAAAAATTGTCTTGCTGAAACTGGTCCCTGGTGGAAAAAACGTTGGGGACCACTGGACTAGGTGACCTACAAGGTCCCTTCCAACTTTGTTGTTCTGTTAGACTCCCCAAGGACCCGACAGTCCTTCCTCCTCAAACCTCCCTCCATTCCAGCACTGATGATGCACCCTACCTGGATCACAAAATATCTGGAAGAAAAGAGCCAGGCTCCACAGGCCACCAAGGACTTCCTTTGCCTTTGAATTTGCGGCCTGGCTGACTTCTCCGATCTCTCTTTTTTTCCTGGTCAGGGCAACCCACGAAGACAAGCAGCCACATCACCAAACCCATGAATCTCCACTTCCATACCGATGAGCGGCTCAAGCAACACGGCGAAAGCCAGCCGGCCACGGAATATAAGGAGGTGGATTTCATTGGCGCCCTCAGGAAACACCCGCCATCTCCGGTGAGTGCCTGCGGCTAGGGAGGATGGGTTGGGAGTCCACTTGGTCAGAGCTGCACACATTGCAGAGGCAACAAAGTTGTTAACTGAATTACTTGGGCGCTTAGCGACCGCAACTGAGCCCAAAATTTACGTTACTGAGTGAGACATTGGTTAATTTTTTGAAAAAACATCCTCCCCAATTTTTATATATATACTAATGCCTATACCTTAGAACAGTGTTTCCCAACCTTGGCAACTTGAAGATATTTGGACTTCAACTCCCAGAATTCCCCAGCCAGCGAAGTCCAGGTATCTTCAAGTTGCCAAGGTTGGGAAACACTGCCTTAGAATATATCAGCAATATACACAATTATACATTTTTATTAATTGTTCTTAAATCAATATTCTGTTTTGCACCCATCTTGTATTTTTTTTATTTTTTTTATTTTATTTTAATAATGAAAAACAAAACAAAACAGATAATGAGCAGAAAGTCAATCAGCTTAATATATTACAATTCTGTTTTCAACTATTCTTTCTTTTTCTTAGACATTAATTTGATTCTTTTTTTCTTTTCTGTTGTTCTTCATTTCTTTACACTCTTCATTTCTTTACAGAGTCAGCTGGGTCTACCACCAATCATTCTCCATTTTTTGGCTCTTTTTGTGAAGCTTCTTGCCAGTGAATCACTGCAGTTTGTTTGTTTATTAGTTTCATTTGTATGCCGCCCAACTCCCTACCACAGTGATGGTGAAACATAGAAACATAGCAGATTGATAGCAGAAAAAGACCTCATTGTCCATCTAGTCTAGTCCTTATACTATTTCCTGTATTTTATCTTTATCACGTTACTTCTAATCTTTCCCCCAACTCACCTCAGATTGTGCCCCCTTGTTCTTGTGTTCACTTTCCTATTAAAAACACTTCCCTCCTGGACCTTATTTAACCCTTTAACATATTTAAATGTTTCGATCATGTCCCCCCTTTCCTTTCTGTCCTCCAGACTATACAGATGGAGTTCATGAGTATTTCCTGATAAGTTTTATGCTTAAGACCTTCCACCATTTTTGTAGCCTGTCTTTGGACCCCTTCAATTTGATCAATCTCTTTTTGTAGGTGAGGTCTCCAGAACTGAACACAGTATTCCAAATGTAAGATAAAATACAGGAAATAGTATCAGGGCAGAGTAGATGGACAATGAGGTCTTTTTCTGCCGTCAGTCTTCTATGTTTCTATGTTTCATCCCAACCCCCTCCGGCCTCTCGTCCCCTGATAATTCTTCAGCCTTCTCCGGAATTACAGCTGGCTTAAATTTCACTTGCCTCGAGCAGGAGGAAGGGGGATGATTGACAGGCTGATCTAATCGAAGCGGGCCAGCGCCTGCTTTGATTCCAATCGGAAAATCCATTTGATCGAGCAATTACAATGCAACGCTCCTTTTTTGCAGTCCCGGGCGTCCAAGGGACCCACCATCCCGAAGCCCTTCAAGCTCTCCAGCGGGAACAAACGGAAACTGGACGAGGCCCCCGCCCAATACGTCCCGCTGGCCCAACAGGTGGAAAACTTTCAGAAACGAACCCCTGAGAGGTACCATCTGCGGAAACGGAAGGAGGAGGGAGAAGGTAAGGGCAAGGGGGGTCTCGTTTCTGCGGCCTCCGTCGTGGGCCGTGACGCAAGTCCAGGTGAGGGTGGCTTGCTCCGTCAATCAGGGCCAAAGCTTCTGAATGGTTTGGGAAGCGTTTGAGCTTTGAACCCGTGCCTGGTTCAGCTTCCTTCCCTTTTGGACGGGGGCGAAATGGCTGGGATGGTTGGCAGGGCATCTTGAAATGTCTGATGGGGAACTGGAGGGTTTAAAAAAAAAAAAAAATTATGTTTATGTATGTATATGTTGTTTGCTTTTTAAAATATGATAGGGTTTTATGTGCTTTTTAATATTAGATTTGTTTTCGCTGGAATATTGTTTTTATTATTGTGAGCCGCCCCGAGTCTTCGGAGAGGGGCGGCATACAAATCTAATGAATTGAATTGAATTGAATTAACGCAGGGGGTCTCCAAAGCTGGAAACCTGTGTACTTCAACTCCCATAATTCCTCAGCCAGCCACCCTTGTGTTATTCTTGATCTATTGCAGAAGTCCCCAAGCTTGGCAACTTGTGGACTTCAACTCTGTTTTGTCCCTGGTTACGAACGTATCAAAAAACACCGTTTGAATGAACTTAGTTTAATCCAGGGGTTCTCAACCTGGGAGTTGGGACCCCTTTGGGGGTCGAACGACGGTTTCACAGGGGTCGCCTAAGACCCCGGGAAAAGACAAATTTTCCATGGTGTTAGGAACTAAAGCTTCTATTCTGGCGCCTTGGAACATACTTTTACAATCTGACCAATCAGGCATTTGAATGGGGGTGTGCCTCTGATGTTCCTGCCAATTAGCTTAAAGCTCTGTTGGGAGAATTGGCAGCAGACCTATGGTTGGGGGTCACCACAACATGAGGAATTGTATTAAGGGGTCGCGGCATTAGAAAAGGTTGACAACACTGTCTTTCAATTCATCCTCGCATTTGGGGCACAGTCCTGTTTTGGGGAATAAATTGAATTCATAAATCAATAAACTTTGAATCAATTTCCTTCCCCCATACAGTGATCCCTCGATTATCGCGAGGGTTACGTTCCAAGACCTCTCGCGATAATCGATTTTCCGCGGTATAGTGGTGCGGAAGTAAAAAAACCATCTGCGCATGCGCGCCCTTTTTCCATGGACGCGCATGCGCAGATGGTGGAGCCGGGGAGCGACGAAAGTTCGGAAGCCGACAGATTGCTTTGAATGTCGGTTGCCCCCGCCCCCCCAGCACCCGCTCGCCTGCCCGGCCGGCCGCTCACTCACTCGCCGCTCTCCCGTTCACTCGGCCGGCCGCTGCCCGGCTGGGGAGGTGCATTCGCCGCCCCCACCAGCCCGATCTCCCTCCGGTGGCTGCCGCCCCCACCAGCCCGATCTGGGGAGGTGGATTCGCCGCTCCTCGCCTCGCTTCGCCTCAGCTGCTGCCCGCTGCCTTCATCTTCTCCCCAAACTCCTCCTTCCCCGCCAAAGCAGCCACCGCAGTCGAGCGCGTGAGCGATGCAGGGCAGCCCAATGCCGCCGGTAGGGGAATCCAAGCCGGTGGCTGGGGACGCGGATCCACTACCCTCGCAGCCCGATCTCCCTCTGTGGGGGGGGGGGGGGCACGAACCGACGATCGGGGGCTGTCCGTCCCTGTTGGGTGGTGCAGGGCAGGCACAGGGAGGGAGGGAGAGAAAGGAAAGAGAAAGGGAGGGAGAGAAAATTGAATGAAGAAGGGAGAGAAAGAAAGAGTAAGAGGTAGAAAGGATAAAGAAAAAGGAAGAGAAAGGGAGAGAGAAGTGACTCTTGGTGATGACGTATGACGTCATCGGATGGGAAAAACCGTGGAGTATTTTTTAATTAATATTTTTTGAAAAACCGTGGTGTAGCGTTTCGCGAAGATCACGAAAATCGAGGGATCACTGTACTATGTATGTGTAATACTCGCAACGTTTAGTCTCCCCCTTCCGCCTTTTAAATGCTGCTGGGCAACCTTGCTATGGTCTCTCTCGCCTCCATTTGGCAACAGGTCCAAGCAGGCCTTTGAAACCCCGGCTGACCAACCCCAGAACTCCCCGCCTGGAAACCAAGAGCCGCTTGAGACCGGTCACCTGCAAGAGCACAGCTGAGCTGGAAAACGAGGAAATTGCAAAGCTCCAGCAGTGAGTTTCTTTTTTTAAAAAAAATAAATTATTTAATTGAGTAAATTAAACAATACAATGTAACTCCAAGTCAATCAAACTTCTGTGGAATCCAACTGTCCACTTAGGAAGCAACACTGACAATCAGCTTCACCTGCTGTGGTGCACATTCAACTTTGTACAGAACAAAGTATTCAATGAGAATATTTCATTCATTCAGATCTAGGATGGGTTCTTGGAGGGTTCCCTTTATTTTTTTGAGCAGTGTATTTAATCAGAATATGGCTGGCAGTCCTTGTAGGTCTTTTAGTCCACCCTGGAGGTCTTGTAGGTCTTTTAGTCCACCCTGGAGGTCTTGTAGTCCACCTTGGAGGTCTTGGAGGTCTTGTAGTCCACCCTGGAGGTCTTGGAGGTCTTGTAGTCCGCCTTGGAGGTTTTCTAGTCCACCTTGGAGGTCTTGTAGTCCACCCTAGTTTTCGCCCTTGCCAGGCTCTGGAGGTTTTCCTTGAGCTTCCAGGAGGGTGAAAACTGCTTCCCCTGGGCTCCAGAGACTGGACACAAGACTGTTTCTGGACTTCCGGAACCTCCATTAGGCCCGTTATTTGCCCTGCCAGACTCTCCGCACAGCCCCTGCACTTACCTGGAATGATGAACGGGCCCCATGGAGACTCCTGGGAGAGGTTGGGAGGCGGGCAGCCGGGGGGGGTATTTGGGGGTTCGCTGAATCCTGTCGATCCTTGCCTAGAGGATCACCCGAACTTACTCTCCTCGGAGACTGGGAGCCAATTGGCAACTCTCCGTACTCTACTTAAGAACAGGAGAGGCAGCTAAAAGGCTGCAGGAAACAACAGTTTAAACTGGTGTATCTCTCTCTCACTCCCTCTCTCAGCTATTCTCAGCTAGTTTGTCTTTGTGACTAAGCTGTAGAACAGTGTGTTCACATGATGGTTTAATGTACTTGTAAGCTGAACAAGTAAGGCTTGTAGGTTTGTATGTGTATAGAGCGTTATTGACTGATGTAATTGTGCATGACTAGGATTGTTCTTGACTAGGATATCTACCAAAGTGAATAATATTTTATATACTGGATTGTATTACTGAATTATCACCAACAAAAAGATATTGATAAAATTGAAGGGGTCCAAAGATGGTCTACAAGAATGGTGGAAGGTCTCAAGCATAAAATGTATCAGGAAAGACTTCATGAACTCCATCTGTATAGTCTGGAGGACAGAAGGAAAAGGGGGGACATGATCGAAACATTTAAATATGTTAAAGGGTTAAATAGGGTCCAGGAGGGAAGTGTTTTTAATAGGAAAGTGAACCCAAGAACAAGGGGACACAATCTGAAGTTAGTTGGGGGAAAGATCAAAAGCAACCTGAGAAAATATTATTTTACTGAAAGAGTAGTAGATGGTTGGTAAATCCACAGGAACTGAATTTAAACATGCCTGGGATAAACATAGATCCATTGTAAGATAAAATACAGAAAATAGTATAAGGGCAGACTAGATGGACCAGGAGGTCTTTTTCTGCCGTCAGACTTCTATGTTTCTATGTTTCAAATGATGGTTTAATGTACTTGTAAGCTAAACAAGTAAGGCTTGTAGGTTTGTATATGTATAGAGCGTTATTGACTGATGTAATTGTGTATGACTAGGATTGTTCTTGACTAGGATATATACCAAAGTGAATAATATTTTATAAACTGGATTATATTACTGAATTATCAGTATCTGGACTGTATTACTGAATTATTTCTTGAACCGCTGGTCTATCAATTGGATATCTGAAAAAAACCCAGGTTTCCCCTGTCCACGTGTATCTTTGATTACTAAGAGGTTACTCTGCACACTCCTCAACACTTAACACCCTGAACCTTAGAGCAGATGACTTTACCCTGGAGAGCCTCACTGCCCGCTCCTCCCGTCTGTCTGTCCCAACAGGTACCGGTTCAAAGCTCAGGAGCTCAACTACCGCATCTTGGAGGGCGGCCCCCTCCTGCCCAAGAAGCCCCAGGTGAAAGAGGTGACCAAGCCCATCGGCTTCAACCTGGAAATCGAGAAGCGGATCCAGGAGCGAGAGACCAAGAAGGTCCATGAAGAGGAGGAGCACTTTGAGTTCCATTCCAGGCCCTGCCCGACCCGGATCTTGGAGGACGTGGTGGTAATTGCGTGGTTTTGCTTCCCACCTTTCTCGCAAAAAAAATATTGTTAGAAACAGGTAGACCTCAATTTAATAACTCATTTGTTTAGTGACCGAAGCTCACAATGACCCTGAAAAAAATGACTTCTGTCTGTTTTTCACACCTGTGACTGTGTGAGGCTTGTTGCGGTTTGTAAGTGATTAAAGTCCGTTAAGATATTAACCCCGCGGAGGCAATGGACTAGATCCCCAGTCATTTGTTCAAAACAAGAGTTCTTTTATTACAAAAGTAAAAAAACAACATGTCTCAATGGACAAATCAAAATATACGTCTTCACATCATGGAAGCTAAAACAGAGAGAACAAAGGAAATATGGAGACAGGCATATAGAAGGAAATGAAGTGGCAGGATATTACATCAAAATAGGAGGATCTTAATACACAAGTTAACTATTTAATTACTAAATGTCTCTGAGGCTGGCAATATTCAGCGTGACAAGGCTGACGGTCAGGTGTTCAAAATTCGGACAATCAGCAACGATCTCATGGCTGTTGCAGTGTCCTCTGACCATGGGATGCCCTTAGACCAGTGATGGCGAACCTTTTTTTCCTCGGGTGCCGAAATAGCATGCGCTCATGCACTGGTGCTCACACCCATAATTCAATGCCTGGGGAGGGTGAAAACAGCTTTCCCCGCCCCCCTGCAGGCTGGAAAAGGCTTGTTCCCTAACTTCTGGTGGGCCCACTAGGCTCGTGTTCCACCCTCCCCAGACTCCAAAAGCTTCCCTAGAGCCGTGTGTGTGTGTGTGTGTAAAAACACCCTCCCCACCTCCACCCAGACGGCCAAGTGATTTGGTTCCAAGAAGAACAGAATAATGTATTTTTTGGAGTAAGACACACCTTAGTTTTGGGGGAGGAAAATAGGGTGATAATGGATAATTAGTTTATGGAATTCCCTTCCAGAAGATGTCGTGACAGCTGTCAGTCTGGAGAGCTTCAAGGCAGGATTAGACAGATTCATGGATGCCAAGTGTATTGGTGGTTATTGAAATGGATGTCCATGTGCCGCCTCTATGTGGGTTGAGGCAGGCAGGGTTCCCTTGGGTCCCATTTGTTGGGGGTCGAGGGAAAGGGAGGGCCTTGCCTTCTCTTTCTGCTCAAGATCCCCATGGACAATTGGGGGCCCACACAGAATGCTGGACTGGATGGGCTTTGGCCCGATTCAGCTTGGCTCTTCTTAGGTTCTTATATATGTTCTTAAGAAAAAATCCACCCACCAAGTATTCATCTGGCTGTGTCCTTAGTCTGGTTAGCTTCAGCACATCATTTTATCACCTGGTTAGGGCTTAAAAACAAAAACTTTTTCGGAGGAAATAGCAATGAAAGCAAGCCTGCAAGCAGGGAAGATCATTAGCGCCTTGTTAGGGCCGGAAATAAAAGTTTTGAAAAAGCTACACTTGGAGTAGATGCACCCAAATTTTCAGCCTCTTTTGGGGGGCAGGGGGAGGAAGGTGCATCATAAGCGTCGAAAAAGTCTGGTATTCGTCTGATAGAGGCTTAAATTGGAGCGGTCAGTGCTTGATTGTAGAAAGCTCTGCCTGTCCCGTCTCCTTTTGTGCTGAGAGACTGGTTTCCGTCGAGGAATCGGATGCGCTTAGTGGGGCCCTATCCCTAGTAGTTGTCTTCTCTATCCTGTGGACTTCCCACAATGTCAGAATTAAGCAATATACTGTGGTAATATCACAATGCAGAAGGAAGGACTACAAAGAGAATGCTGAGTCATTCTCAGGCAGCAATCTGATTGGGCGATAAATGTATAAATATGCAAGAGCTTTTATACTGTTCTCTGTGCTCTGCTCTCTGATGTTCCTGTTGCTGTATTGCTGTATTGATCTGTTGGTTCCTGTGAGTTACTGTAATTGAGATAGTTTTAGTGAGATACTGGTGAGATACGTATGGATGTTTGGTTTTACTATAAGGGTTTTTTAGTTGTTTTAGTATTGGATTTACATGCTGGTTTTTTTGTTACTGTTGTTAGCCGCCCCGAGTCTACGAAGTCTACGGAGAGGGGCGGCATACAAATCCAATAAATAATAATAATAAACAATAATAATAATACTAGTGTGTATTTATAGTAAGGTAGAATACAGAGAATAGTGTAAATAAGAAGTAAATATATATTTTGCAAGACTTCCTGCTGCTGCTGTGTTTCATGGAAGACTTCAACTCCGTATCTATTAGTCTGTGGCTGGCTGGCTGGGTTGGTTAGGCTGGTTAGCTGGTTGGGCTGGCTAGCGTCCGAGAGTGCAGCTCTGACCGACTTCCTCTCTTGCAGGGTGTTCCAGAGAAGAAGCCGCTTCCCATCACGATTCCCAAGTCTCCAGCTTTTGCCTTGAAAAACAAAGTGAGCGTCCTGATTAGAGAGGAAGAGAAAGAAAAGGTATCGGTTGGGCATCGGGAGGGATGGTGGGCACGCCAGGGGATCTCCACTCATGGTTGACCTGCTGGCCTCCTCCCTCCAGGCTGGTTCTGGAGGCCCTGGTTGATCTTCCTGGGCTGAGGAGGTTTTGTGCAGCTTCCCCGGGCTGCTATTGGCACTGAAAACAGTGGTTTTCACTCCCTCTCTTAACAAATCCCCCTCCCTTCTAGAACTGATCATGATCCTTAGTTGGGTTATGAAAGGTCTGCGAGAAAGCAACCAAGCTCAGAGAGCACCAAGGATCACAGAACCCTCCTCTTTCTCCTCCTTCTTCCTTCCTTTCTTCCTCCCTTCCCTTCCTTCCTTCCCTCTTTTCTTCCTTTCTTCCTCTCCACAAACACCAAACACCACTACACTCTTTTACACTGATGATGTTATATAGTTATAATTATACCTACCAACTGATGGGGAGCAAGGTTTCTGAGACAACCCAAAAAAGGGATCTTGGGATTTTGGTGGACAGCTCAATGAAGATGTCAAGTAACCACAAGATCCCAGCTAAAAAGATCGTAAAATTTGGGAGGGGTGGGTGGTGTTAATTGAAAACAACCTTCAAGTAAATTCGGCCATAAATTGAGGACTAGCTGTATTGGGCCTGACACTGATGCCAGCAATGAACCTGCCCATGCCAAGACTGGTGTCCCTGGCCCTCCCTCAACGGGGGGCTGGGATTCTCTCCCTTTTTCCCCCTTTGCGAGCTGCTGAGGCCGATATCTCTCGCAGGTGGAGGAAGCGTCCCATGTGATTAAAGCGAAGCCGATGCCCCACCCAGGCGTGCCCTTCAAACCCAAGTCCGCAGAGCTGAGGCTGGTGGAAAGCTGCCCGTTCTCTTTTGACGCCCGCGACAAGGAGCGGCTGCTTCAGAAAGAGAAGAAAATCGAAGAGCTGCAGAAGGAGGAGGTAGGGGCCATTGAAAGGGCTTCTTCCTTTGTGATAGCAATAGCAACAGCACTTAGACTTATATTCCGCTTCATAATGCATTTCCAGCTTCTCTAAGCGGTGCACAGACTCAACCTCTTGCCCCCAACAATCTGGGTCCTCATTTGACCCACCATGGAAGGAAGTGAGGGAGGGAGGGAAGGAAGGAAGTAATAGCAATAGCATTTAGACCAGTGTTTCCCAACCGTGGCAACTTGAAGATATTTGGACTTCAACTCCCAGAATTCCCCAGCCAGCGAACACTGCCTGGGGAATTCTGGGAGTTGAAGTCCAGATATCTTCAAGTTGCCACGGTTGGGAAACACTG
The DNA here is from genome assembly GCF_031021105.1 of Erythrolamprus reginae. NCBI lineage: Eukaryota > Metazoa > Chordata > Lepidosauria > Squamata > Dipsadidae > Erythrolamprus > Erythrolamprus reginae. The sequence continues at coordinate 99,531 of NW_027248504.1, forward strand.
ATTTAGACTTATATACTGCTTCACAGTTCTTTTACAACCCTCTCTAAGGGGTTTACAGAATCAGCCTCTTGCCCCCAACAATCTGGGGCCTCATCTTACCCACCTCAGAAGGACGGAAGGCTGAGTCAACCTTGATCTGATGCCATGTAGGGCTTTATAGGTCATAACCAACACTTTAAATTGCATCTGGAAACCAATTGACAGCCAATGCAGACCGCAGAGTGCTGGAGAATTATGGGTATACCTTGGAAGGCCCATAACCGCTTGTGTGGCTACATTTTGGACAATTTGAAGTTTCCGAAAACTCTTCAAAGGTAGCCTCATGTAGAGAGCATTGCAGCATTATGAGGGTGGGCAACCATATGCTTGCTATCGCATGGACCTGGGCTCACTCTTAACACCTGAGCCAAAAAAGGTTTGCTATCATTGCTCTAAAACAGCAGTTCTCAACCTTTCTAATGCCGCGGCCCCTTAATACAGTTCCTCATGTTGTGGTGACCCCCAACCATAAGTCTAGCGCCAATTCTCCCAACAGAGCTTTAAGCTGATTGGCAGGAAGGTCAGAGGGACACCCGCCCTGTAAACACCTGACTGGTTGGATTGTCAGAATAGAAGCTTTAGTTCCTAACTCCGTGGGAAATTTGTCTTTTCCCCGGGTCTTAGGTGACTCCTGCGAAATGGTTGTTCGACTCCCAAGTTGAGAACCACTGCTCTAAAAGGATGCAAATAACCAGCTCTCTGCAGGGAGTATAAATCCTTCCATTCCCCACCCTCCAGTCAGAGGTGAAGAAGCTTCTGGGGTGAGAAGCAAAACGTCTTCAAGGAAAAACCAAGAAAGCCCAGTTGCCTCTTGAAAAAAGCACTTTTGGGGACAACTGTGGCATTGCAGCCTGACTCTTACGAGCGCTTCTCCCGGGCTCCCTCTGCCCCCAACGGCGGCCCTAACGTCACGCTGGATTCTCTCACATTTACAGTAAGGGATGCCTCTTTTCTCTTGGGCCACAAAAGCACTCGGGCTATTTGCACCCGACGCCAAAGGTCTGCAAGTGACATTTGACAAGTCAGAGGAAGACCGTCTCTCCGGCTGGCATTCTCGAAAGAGGCTCATTCTCTCCCAGCCTTGACCCCTCCGCTTCCTCTGGCTCTTTCAACACTTGCACTGCAGAGAGGTCTTGGCTCCCTGGACGTTGCTGCCGGTTTCCCAAAATGTCAGGCGATAAGCGAGCACCAATCCGGACGCCCTTATCAGCCAAGGCGGCGCCTGTTTTTCCTAGTGGTTTCTGGCTGTCAGATAATAAATTGCACTACAAACCTTTTTGGTCCCACTTCAGGGCAAGGGGTGGAATGGGGTTGGACTAGAATAGCAGTCACCAACTGGGGGTCTGTGGTCCACTGGTAGTCTGCGAGAAAATTTTGGTGGCCCGCAGAAGATGTATTTGTGTTTCTTTGCATTGCACAAAATGTGCCATAAACTACAAACTACAATGTTTTTTCTACCTAAGAAAACCTCTACTTACGAACTTTTCTAGATAAGAACCGGGTGTTCCAAGATTTTTTTTAGCTCTTCTCAAGAACCATTTTCCACTTACAAACCCGAGTCTCTGAAACTGTAACCGGGAAAGGCAGGGAGAAGCCTCCATGGGGCCTCTCTAGGAATCTCCTGGGAGGAAACAGGGCCAGAAAAGGCGGGGGGAAGCCTCCGTGGGGCCTCTCTAGGAATCTCCTGGGAGGACACAGGGCTGGAAAAGGCAGGGAGAAGCCTCCGTGGGGCCTCTCTAGGAATCTCCTGGGAGGAAACAGGGCCGGAAAAGGCAGGGGGAAGCCTTTGTGGGGCCTCTCTAGGAATCTCCTGGGAGGAAACAGGGCCGGAAAAGGCGGGGGGAAGCCTCCGTGGGGCCTCTCTTGGAATCTTCTGGGAGGAAACAGGGCCTCCACCCTCCCTGTGGTTTCCCCAATCGCACGCATGATTTACTTTTACATTGATTCCTATGGGAAAAATTGCTTCTTCTTACAAACTTTTCTACTTAAGAACCTGGTCACGGAACGAATTGAGTTTGTAAGTAGAGGCACCACTGTACTGGGCAGGATAAGTGCAATGAACGCTTGTGTTGCTGCAGAGAATCTCCCCCTTTGGGGCCTTTTTCTGGGGGTCGGAGGGGGACAGAAATTCCGACCCGGGGTCTGCTTCATTCTCATGGTGGGGGGGCTTTGGGCGAGGGATGGAGGGAAGCACCGCTGGTGGCGAAGAGCCAGAGGGCCTTGTTCCAGTGGGACCGCCTCACGGCCTGGAACTGGCTGGCCATCTCAGCCCGCTGAGCCTCCAGGCGACGCTCCCTGGCCTTGCACTCCGGCAGGTCTTCCCTCTGCTTGGAAAGCCTATGCTCCTAGTCCTCGGTGAGGTGCTTCTGCTGAGCCTCCTTCTCGATTCCTGCCTGCAGGTGCCCAAGTTCAAAGCCCACCCGCTGCTTCACTTTGACCACATCAATCTGCCCGAGAAGAAGATTAAGAGCGCCACGAAGCCAGAGCCCTTCCAACTAGCCATCGACGCCCGCGGAGCTGCCCGGCAGGAGATGTGGCAGCAGCAGGTAAGGGAGAGCAGCCGGGTTGGGACGGCCTGGTCCGGTTGGGCTTGAAGGACGTTTTTTCAGGGGGCTGAACCCCCAGCTTTCCTGGCCATCATGGGTTTGGATGGTGGAGAGAGAGAGAGGATGGATGGATGGATGGGTAGATTTATAGATAGATTTATATATATAGAGAGAGAGATATGATAGATGAGATAGATATATATAGAGAGAGATGAGAGAGATAGAGAGATGATAGATTATTATTATTATTATTATTATTATTATTATTATTATTATTATTATTTATTGGATTTGTATGCCGCCCCTTTCCGGAGATAACATACATACATACATACAGACAGACAGACAGACAGATGGATGGAGACAGACAGATACATACAGACAACCGCATACATACATACATACATTCATACATACATACATACCCTGTTTTCCCCAAAATATGACATCCGTGTCCCTTTTGTGTCCTTCCGTCAGGCCAAGTCAGTCAGTTGGGCTTATTATTAGCCATGATTCACTTACCAACTGTGTTGCTATCTTTAACAGCAGCATCGCGGTTGTCATCCGAGGACTGCCTCGGTTTTTCTTTCCGTTGGATGTCTCCTTTGAACCTTTCTTCTCCCCTAACTCTCCCCAGCTGAAAGAGGAGATGAGGCGCCAGAAAGAAGCCGCCGTCTTCAAAGCGCAGCCCAGCCAAGTCTTGCACCAGGAGCCTTTCGTTCCCAGGAAGGACAGCAAGCTGCTCTTAGGTGAGGGGTCTTCAGGTGTGGCCTGAAGGTTTTTCAAGTTTAACATTTGGAATGGAATGCTATAGAATAGAATAGAAAATATGGGATGGAATAGAATAATAATAAGAATAGAATAAGGGACAGAATAAATGGAGTGGAACAGAATTGGAGAATAGAATAGAACAGAGAATATAATATAATAATAATAGAATAGAATAGAATGGAACACAATCGAATGGAACACAGCAGAATAGAGAATAGAATAATAATAGAGTAGAGAATAGAATAGATTAAATGGAATAGGAATAGAATTCTTTATGGTCCAAGTATGATTGGTCAGACAAGGAATTTGTCTTCGGTGCATAAGCTCTCCGTGTACATTAAAAAAAAAATCATCAAGAATCATAAGATGCAACACTTTGTAGTAGCCGTAGGATACTAAATAAGCAATCAAATCATATTAGGAAATGAAATAAAACAATATAAGTCGCATAGGCAACAAAGTTATAGTCATGTAAGTGTGAGGAGTGAGGTGATAGGAAGGATGAGAAGAAAAATGTTAATGCAGCCTTATTAAATAGTTTGTAGGATAGCATTGTGGGAATTAGTTGTTTAGCAGAGGGTTACTGTTGTCAACATATAAAGCAAAGCAAATTTTCCGAATTATTTTTCCCAAGGGAAAAGTTATGGTTTCATTTGCATCTCTCATTTATTTATACATTTATAGGCCGCCCTTCTCCAGTTGGCTTAGGGCGGTGTACAAGATCAGAAAAATTACAACATTTAAAAAACCCCAAACATTAAAAAAAACCCATGTTCAACCAAAATATATCCGATACCACAACCACACTATCAGCCAGAGCAGAATGTTCATGCTCAACGGCTCCAGGCCTGCCGGCAAAGGTGTATTTTTAAAACCTTTTGGAAGGCCAGGAGGGTTGGGACAGTGTAAATCTCTGGGGGGGAGTTGATTCTACAGGACCGGAGCCGCCACAGAGAAGGCCCTTCCCCTCAGCCCCGGCAGTTGGCATTCCTTTGCTGATCGGACCTGGAGAAGGCCGACTCTGGGATCTGACCGGCTGCTGGGATACATTCAGCAGGAGACGGTCCCATAAGTAATCTGGTCCATGTAGGGCTTTATAGGTCATAAGCAACACTTTAAATTGTGTCTGGAGACCTATCGGTAGCCAATTTATTTATTTATTTATTGGATTTGTATGCCGCCCCTCTCCGGAGACTCGGGGCGGCTAACAGCAATAATAAGACAGTGTACAATAATAATCCAATACTAAAAACGATTAAAAACCCATTAATATAAAAACCAAACATACATACAGACATAACATGCATAAAATTGTAAAGGCCTAGGGGGAAAGAGCATCTCACTTCCCCCATGCCTGATGGCAAAGGTGGGTTTTAAGGAGCTTACAAAAGGCAAAGAGGATGGGGGCAATTCTAATCTCTGGGGGGAGTTGGTTCCAGAGGGCCGGGGCCGCCACAGAGAAGGCTCTTCCCCTGGGTCCCGCCAAGCGGCATTGTTTAGTTGATGGGACCCGGAGAAGACCCACTCTTTGGGACCTAACTGGTTGCTGGGATTCGTGCGGCAGAAGGCGGTCCCTGAGATAATCTGGTCCGGTGCCATGAAGGGCTTTATAGGTCATAACCAACACTGTGAATTGTGACTGGAAACTGATCGGCAACCAATGTAGACTGCGGAGTGTTGGTGTAACATGGGCGTATTTAGAAAACCCCATGATTGCTCTCTTAGCTGCATTCTGCACGATCTGAAGTTTCCGAACACTTTTCAAAGGTAGCCCCATGTAGAGAGCGTTACAGTAGTCGAGCCTCGAGGTGATGAGGGCATGAGTGACTGTGAGCAGTGAGTCCCGGTCCAAATAGGGCCGCAACTGGTGCACCAGGCGAACCTGGGCAAACGCCCCCCTCGCCACAGCTGAAAGATGGTTCTCTAATGTGAGCTGTGGGTCGAGGAGGACGCCCAAGTTGCGCACCCTCTCTGAGGGGGTCAGTAGTTCCCCCCCCCCAGGGTGATGGATGGACAGATGGGATTGTCCTTGGGAAGCAAGACCCACAGCCACTCCGCCTTGTCTGGGTTAAGTTTGAGTTTGTTGACACCCATCGAGGCCCCAACAGCCTCCAGGCACCGGCACATCACTCCCAATGCAGCTCATAGAGTGATGGTGATACATCGCTATATCTTGGTAGACCCATGACGGCTCGTGCAGCTGCATTTTGGATTAACTGCAGTGTCCGAATGTTCTTTACAGGTAGCCCCATGTAGAGCACATCGCAGTAACCGAGCCTTGAGGTGATTTCAAAATCGCCTGCATTAAAATATGAATCGTACTCCGAATTATTTTATTTTTTTTGCTTTATCACATGTCCACCAAAGCTGATTAAAACGAAGTCCCCTCTCTTTACTTTTACACTTCCAACATTCATTTGATGTACTTTTATATGTCTTAACATATATGTTTTTTTCTGGTTCTGGCAGCGCCCGATCAATTCGAACTGGCCACCGAGCGACGGGCCCGGGAGCGTCAGGAATTCGAGAAGAGGCAGGCCGAGCGGGAGGCCGAGAACGCCCGGCTGCAGGAGGCCACCCGGCGGCTGGAGGAGGAGCGGGCGAAGGAGGAGATGGCCAAGCTTCGCGAAGAAATGGTAGGGGCCCTTCCCTGCTTTGTAAGGGATGGACAACCGGACCCTTCCAGCCTTCCTCGCTCCCAATTTTTTTCCCCCTTGGGAGCAGCACTCACAAACCTGTTCTCAGCTGACCCAACTCCAAAACAGAAAGTGGAATTTTCCACAATTTCCCCAATTACGGAGAGTCCTCATCTTACAACGGTTTGTTTAGTGACCAAAGTAATGAAGGCACTAAAAAAAAACAGCAGGGACTGATGAACGGTGCAGCATCCCCTCATCGGTCACGTGATCGAAAGAAGGTCACGGGCGACTTTCTGACAAGCGAAAGTCAGTGGGGGAGAGCTGGATTCACTTAACGACCGACTTATTAACCACTGCCACAAGGACAAGGTAGTAAAATGAGGAAAAGCTCCTTGAACAATTGTCTCGCTTAGCCACAGAAGTGTTGGTCTCCCGGTTGTTAAAGCGAATCTTCCCTCCCCGTTGACTTCGCTCATCAGGAGGTTTGCAGAAGAGATCACGGGACCTGCAGTGGTCATAAGTAGACACCAATTTCCATGGGTCTGAATTTTGATCACCTGATTATGGAGATGCTGCAACGGTCATAACCATGAAAAAAATGGTCATCCATCATTTTTTTCAGCACTGTCATAACTTGAAGCGGTCACTAAATAGAAACATAAGAAGATTGACGGCAGAAAAAGACCTCCTGGTCCATCTAGTCTGCCCTTATACTATTTCCAGTATTTTATCTTAGGATGGATATATGTTTATCCCAGGCATGTTTAAATTCAGTGACTGTGGATTTATCTACCACGTCTGCTGGAAGTTTGTTCCAAGGATCTACTACTCTTTCAGTGAAATAATATTTTCTCACGTTGCTTTTGATCTTTCCCCCAACTAACCTCAGATTGTGTCCCCTTGTTCTTGAGTTCACTTTCCTATTAAAAACACTTCCCTCCTGGACCTTATTTAACCCTTTGACATATTTAAATGTTTCGATCATGTTCCCTCTTTTCCTTCTGTCCTCCAGACTAGACAGATTGAGTTCATTGAGTCTTTCCTGATACGTTTTATGCTTAAGGCCTTCCACCATTCTTGTAGCCCGTCTTTGGACCCGTTCAATTTTGTCAATATCTTTTTGTAGGTGAGGTCTCCAGAACTGAACACAGTATTCCAAATGTGGTCTCACCAGCATTCTATATAGCGGGATCATAATCTCCCTCTTCCTGCTTGTTATACCTCTAGCTATGCAGCCAAGCATCCTACTTGCTTTCCCTGCCTCCTGACTGCACTGTTCACCCATTTTGAGACTGTCAGAAATCACTACCCCTAAATCCTTTTCTTTTGAAATATTTGCTAACACAGAACTGCCAATACAATACAGTGGAACCCCGACATAAGAGCTGCTCTACTTAAGAGCAACTCGAGATAAGAGCTGGGAGGGGAGAGATATTTTTGTTCTACTTACAAGCCCAAATTCGAGATACAAGCGCCAAGGAGCTGTCTCCTGAAGCCGAACGCTAACTTCCGCGTTCGGCTTCAGGAGACAGCTGCGAAGCGGCGCGCGTGTTTTAAAAGGTTGCAGCCGGCCTGGGGGGCTCGGGGGGTGCTTGCAGCCAGCCTGGGGGGCTTGCCAGCACCCCCCGAGCCCCCCAGGCCGGCTGCAACTTTTTAAAACACGCGCGCGGCTTCGCAGCTGTCTCCTGAAGCTGAACGCGGAAGTTAGCTCTTTTTCTTTCTCTCTTTTCCCTTCCCTTCCTCTATTTCTTCTTTTCTTTCTCCTTCCCACCTTCTTCCCTCCCTCCCTCCCTTCACTCATTCCTCTCTTACTCTCCCCTTTCATAAGTTTCCTTGCTTCCTTCCTCTGTTCCTGTCCCTTCCCTCTTTCTTTCCTTCCTTCCTTCCCACCCTCCGTCCATTCATTTATCCCATTCCTCTCTTGATCGCTTAAAGCCGGTCCCTGGTGCAAAAAGGGTTGGGGACCTCTGTCCTACAGGATTGGGTGGCAGAGAAGTTGAACATATGTAAATTTAAAAGTTTAAGAAAGTTTACAAGTTAAGTGAAAGAAACTTCATTATTCATTTATATGTACATGTACATTTCTTCATTAAAAACTTGTCTTTCTGCATAATTTAGACTAACTTTGTGAGTTTTTTGAGGGCTGGAACCAATTAAAATTATTTACATTAATTCCTATGGGGAAAAGTCGTTCGAGATAAGAGCTGCTCGACTTAAGAGCCCAGGTCAGGAACGAATTAAACTCGTATCTCGAGGTACCACTGTATATCTATATTTATCCCAGGCATGTTTGAATCCAGTTCCTGTGGATTTACCAACCATGTCTGCTGGAAGTTTGTTCCAAACATCTACTACTATTTCAGTAAAATAATATTTTCTCATGTTGCTTTTGATCTTTCCCCCAACTAACTTCAGATTGTGTCCCCTTGTCCTTGTGTTCACTTTCCTATTAAAAACACTTCCCTCCTGGACCTTATTTAACCCTTTAATATATTTAAATGTTTCGATCATGTCCCCCCTTTTCCTTCTGTCCTCCAGACTCTACAGATTGAGTTCATTAAGTCTTTCCTGATACGTTTTATGCTTAAGACCTTCCACCATTCTTGTAGACCGTCTTTGGACCTGTTCCATTTGTCTTGTCTTTGTCTTGAGCAAGCCTCTGTTTCCGGAGGAGGCAAAGCTGCACTTGCAACCTCACACTCACCCCACTTTCCTCTCTTTCCCCTTCCAGGTGCACAAGGCCAACCCCATCCGCCAATACTCCAACGTGGAAATCAAGGCCAGCGACCACCCGTTGACCGTGCCACGGTCTCCTAATTTCTCCGACAGGTTTCAGCGTTGAGTCCCGATGCCTCGATGCCAGTCCGATCGCAAAAGCCACAGAGAAGCGAGGGGGGGGGGGGGCCTCCTCAGCTTCGACGTTTTAGTTCACGTAACAGAAACCACATTTTTTAAACTCTGTGGCTCAGGGCCTCGAGATTTGTTGTCCGTCCCCCCCCCCCGAAGTCCTCCCTTCCAAAAAAGGCACCCTAGTTTTATCTTTTTAATCCTACCTTTGGACGAACCTTTGTATTTATCTGCATTAAATAAAAAATAAAGATTAAATTGCATATTGGAAAGATTTTTTTTGACCATTGGGGGGCGGCAGCTGTTATATTCTTCTATCCTCCTGGGGGACATACCCCATGCCACTGCTGCCCTCCCCAACCTATTTGTAAACAGCTTCGCTTGGCTGTGGATTACCAAATTGCTTTGACAGCGCTCGAAGTTTGCGCCCACATTGCTGATTAGGAGCCATGTTTTTAAAATTTCAGGGGTCTTCAAACTTTGAAAACTTTTAAGACTTGTGGACTTCAACTCCCAGAATTCTCCAGCCAGCTATGCTATGCTGGCTGGAGGATCCTGGGAGTTGAAATCCACAAGTCTTAAAGTTGCCAAGTTTGAGGACCCCTGGTCTAAGGTTAAAGATTTTGGGATTTGGGAGAAGAAACCATAGAGTCAGTTAGTGCATTCCAGGTGTTGATCCCTGAATTGTTCCAGGTAGTGAAAACTGATTGTCGGGAGCTCCAGAAAGATCTCTTGAAATTGAGGGAGTGGGCAACAAAGTGGCAAATGCATTTTAACCTAAACAACTGCAAAGTTATGCATATCGGGGCAAAGAACCCCAATTATATCTGCCAACTGATGAGGACCAAACTTTCCGAGACAACCCAAGAAAGGGATCTTGGGGTTTTGGTGGGCAGCTCAATGAAGATGTCAACCCAGTGCGCAGCAGCAGTAAAAAAAAAGCAAATTCCATGCTTGGCATGATTAGGAAGGGAATCGAAAATAAGTCGTTAAGTGTTGTATTGCCCCTGTGCAAATCGATGGTGAGACCACACTTGGAGTCCTGTATACAGTTCTGGTCACCGCACCTCAAGAAGGAGAGAATGGAACTGGGAAAGATGCAAAAAAGGGGCAACAAGAATGATCCAGGAAATGGAGCCCCTCCCTTATGAAACCAGGTTGCAACGCCTTGGTCTCTTCAGCCTTGAAAGACAGCATTGAAGACCGGACTTGATCGAAGTGTATAAAATCCTGCATGGGATAGAAAAGGTGGATAGAGAAAAATTCTCTTCTCTATCCCACAATACTAGGACGAGGGGACACTCCCTAAAGCTCAAGGTTCAAGGTTGACTCAGCCTTCCATCCTTCCCAGGTGGGTCAAATGAGGACCCAGATTGTGGGGGCAATAGCCTGGCTCTGTTAAAAAAGTGCTGTTGCTAACATGTTGTAAGCCGCCCTGAGTCTAAGGAGAAGGGTGGCATAAAAATCAAATAAATAAACAAATTAATAATTTATTCGATTTTTATGCCGCCCTTCTCCTTAGACTCAGGGCGGCTTACAACATGTTAGCACTTTTTAAACAGAGCCAGCCTATTGTCCCCACAATCCGGGTCCTCATTTGACCCACCTCGGAAGGTTGGAAGGCTGAGTCAACCTGGAGCCTTGAGTGATGAGATTTGAACCGCTGACCTGCAGATCTACAGTCAGCTTCAGTGGCCTGCACTACAGCATTCCACCTGCTGCGCCACCCCGGCTATATAAGCCTTAAGTGCCATTTTCGCATTTAGTGACCATTGCAGCATCCTGTGGTCACGGGATCCAAATTTGCACGCTTGGCAACCATCCTGTATTTACAACGGTCACAGTGTCATAGGAATCCCAATTCACTTAACGACCGTGTTCCTAACTTAAACCATATCAGCGATTTACTTAACGTCTACGGCTAGAAAGATTGCAACCTGGGGCACAAAACTCACTTTAACCGTCTCACTGAGTGAATAGAAATTTGGTGGCTACGATGATCATAACTTGAGGACTGCCTCTATCAATTGTCTACTAAGCCCAGTCCTCTGGCTGGCTGGGGAATTCTGGGAGTTGAAGTCCACCAATTAATTTAAGAGTTGTGCAAGATCGAGAAACTGACACCTGCCCGCCTATAAATACCTTTTACCCTCCTGTTTCTTTTTATATATGTGTGTGTCTGTGTGTGTGTGTGTGTGTGTGTGTGTGTGTGTGTCACCGAACTTCTCCCTTCCATTCCGGTCGAGCTCCCTTCCCTCCACCCATTTCTTTTCCTCCACAACCCTAGCTTTATTGATTATTGATTATTTGGACTGATATGCCGCTGAAACCAAGGAGCTGCTGATCCAGTTTTACAGAGGAATCATTGAGTCTGTCACCTGCACCTCTGGTTCGGTTCTGCAACCCAACAAGACCGACCCAGACTTCAGAGGAGAATCAGAACTGCAGAAAAAACAATAGCTGCCAATCTGTCTTCCGTTGAGGATCTGTAGACTGCACGAGTCAAAAAGAGGGTGGGGAAAATATTGACTGACCCCTCGCACCCTGGACATAAACTGTTTCAACTCCTACTCTCTCTTTAAAAAAAATATATATATATTTTTTATTGATTTTTAACAATTTAAAATCACACAACATAAAACAGTGCGTAGTGAATTGTGCCCACCACCCTGACATACACACATTCCCCACCACCAAATTTGGGGGTATTTCTTGTATAATCCACTTAACCCAAGAGCAATATATCTGTTTACATATTATAGAGTGATTCCAATTTATTTCTTGTAGCTTGGTCTCTGATTCTGCTCGTCATATATCGTCTTACCTTGTCCCACCGTCCCATCAGCTGTCCCAACTCAGTTCCCTTATCCAAATTTATCCTTTTTTCCATAATTTCAAATTGAATATGGTCCACCATGTACCTATACCAATTTTGCATTGTCCATTTTGTCGCATCCTTCCAACCCAAAACTATTACTGCCTGAGTGCTTTCTATTGCTGCTTTTTTTATTTCTCTAAATTCTCCCAATCGCATTGCTTTTTACTAGTACTGCCATTTCCTTAGTGATTGTCCATTGTATATTTAAATCTCTTTTATAGTTTCACAAAATTTTCCCCCCATATTTAATTCGTTACATAATTTATATAAATAACTATGGTTAACTTTATCGAACGCTTTATAAACATCTAATTTCAAAATTCCCAATTTCCTTTTAGTAGCGGTAGCATGGTGCATCACATTCATTACATTTCTAATTGGTTCACTTATTTTCCTTCCCTTCACGAATCCATATTGATCCTCTTCAATTATTTTTGGTAAAATATTTTCTAATCTATTTGCCAGTATTTTCATAAATATTTTATAATCCTGATTTGCCAAACTGATCGGACGGTAAGACCCAGGCTCTCTTAAATCTCGACCCATCTTCGGAATAGTAACAATTTCTGAAAGCTTCCATGTCTGCGGGATTTCAACTCCTACTCTCAAAACGTTGCTACAGAGCATTGCACACCAAGACAACTAGACACAAGAACAGTTTTCCCCCGAACGCCATCACTCTGCTAAACAGATAATCCCCTCAACACTGTCAAACTATTTACTAAGTCTACACTTCTATTACTACTAGTTTTTTCTCATTCCTATCACCCATTTCCTCCCACTTATGACTAACGTTGCTTGTATTATTAAGATTTTTATTAATATTAATTGTTTCTTCATTGCTTATTTGACCTCTATGACAATCATTAAGTGTTTTTTACCTAATGATTTTTGACAAATGTCTCTTTTATGGACACTGACAGCATAGGCACCAAAAACAAATTCCATGTGTGTGCAATCACGCTTGGCCAATAAATAATTCTACTCTACTCTGCTCCATTCCATTCAATTCATTATTGTATTCTCTTCTAATGTATATTTTCTTTTACGTCCACTGAGAGCATCTGCACCAAAGACAAATTCCTTGTGTGTCCAATCACACTTGCCCAGTAAAGAATTCTATTCTACTCTACTCTATTCTACTCCTACTCTACTCCTACTCTATTCTATTCTAATGACTCTTTTTTATGTACACTGAGAGCATCTGCACCAAAGACAAATTCCTTGTGTGTCCAATCACACTTGCCCAGTAAAGAATTCTATTCTACTCTACTCTATTCTACTCCTACTCTACTCCTACTCTATTCTATTCTAATGTCTCTTTTTTTATGTACACTGAGAGCATCTGCACCAAAGACAAATTCCTTGTGTGTCCAATTACAGTAGGCCAATAAAGAATTCTATTCTACTCTACTCCTACTCTACTCCTACTCTATTCTATTCTATTCTAATGTTTCTTTTTTTATGTACACTGAGAGCATCTGCACCAAAGACAAATTCCTTGTGTGTCCAATCACAGTAGGCCAATAAAGAATTCTATTCTACTCTACTCTACTCTACTCCTACTGTATTCTATTCTAATGTCTCTTTTTTTTATGTCCACTGAGAGCATCTTCACCAAAGGCAAATTCCTTATGTGTCCAATCACACTTGGCCAGTAAAGAATTCTACTCTACTCCTACTCTACTCTATTCTATTCTGACAAATCTATATTTTCTTTTATGTACACTGGGAGCATCTGCACCAAAGACAAATTCCTTGTGTTCCAATCACATTTGACCAGTAAAGAATTCTATTCCATTCTACTCTATTCTACTCCTAATCTACTCCTACTCTACTCTACTCTATTCTAATGTCTCTTTTTTATGTACACTGAGAGCATCTGCACCAAAGACAAATTCCTTGTGTGTCCAATCACATTTGACCAATAAAGAATTCTATTCTACTCTACTCTACTCCTACTCTATTCTATTCTAATGTCTCTTTTTTTTATGTCCACTGGGAGCATCTGCACCAAAGACAAATTCCTTGTGTGCCCAATCACCCCTGGCCAATAAAGAATTCTATCTAAAACGGATAGAAAGCCAGCAAGAGACAAACTCGGAGCGGCTCACAGCCCAATGCAAATCAAAATACCATATAAAACCCCCTTTAAAAAAAACAGTATAGAACGATGTGAAACTAGCAATTAAAACAGTTTTTAAAAGCCCATGCGTGTCTTTAATGGCTGGAAAGACCCTCATTACTGGGGTTTCGAAGGCTTGAACCCCACTTCCCCAGTCCTGAACCCAGCTTCCAAGCGCTACTGTTGACAAGGCCTTTTGCAGGCCAGCCTCTTGATACAGGCTGTGTTTTTCCCCCCTGCCCTTTGGCATCGCCCGGGCTCCATATGACCAACACCGGGTGCCAAATATCCCGGGTGTTGTGTTCATTGAGGGCACAACCAAGCCGGACCCCAGATGCCTCTAGCTGAGCAATGTGCTGGCAGAAGGAGGTGGTAGCTTTATTTAGCCTGGCTGGCATGGCCGGTCTGCGGCGGAGTTGCTGACTTGTTGCTTACACCTCCTCGGATCTTCAAATCCGGCTTTGGGGGGGGGGGGAGATTCCCCCCATTCCTGGCCCACCGATGGCCGTTGGACAGAAGCCCCTGCCCCTTCTGTCTCCAGGCAAGGTGAGATGTGCGTCTCGGGGGCAGCATTGGCACCGTGGATTGCAGGTAAGGGAGAATCCTGTTTTGCAATTCTCACCCAGCCGGCCTGGCATCAAACCTGGCCCTCAATTTAAGCCCGGAGATCGGGTTTCCCCCCCCCAGGAAGGGGGGGGACAAGGAGAGGCTTTCTCAATGCCCCCCCACCACCTCCACCTCCCCTGGAAAGAGCAGAAAGGTTACAAGGGTGTCCTGCTCCGCTGGTGACGGCAATGTCGCCAGGGGAAACGGCATGCTTGACTCCGTGCCAACCGTTCCCAGGGACAGGCTGCGGGGTTTTCGGGCCGGATCGAATTGCCTGGCTTGCAAAAAAAATAAAAAAATTGTTGCAAGACCGTGGAGAGTGATGCAAGGTCTCTTCGGCAAGAGCTCAGCTTAAGGTAGAGCGGGCTTCGGGCTGGAGGCTCCATTGAGGCTGGTACCCATGCACAAGGGACCAGACGTAAACTTAGCACCCTTGCAGAGAGCAAAACATAGAATCGAATTGAATTCTTTCTTGGCCAAGTGTGATTGGACACACAAGGAATTGTTGTATGGTTTTTAAATTGTTGGGGTTTTTTAATGTAATTTTATTATTAGATTTGTTCCATTGTTATACTGTTTTTATTGTTGTTGTGAGCCGCCCCGTGTCTTCGGCATACAAATCTAATAAATTGAATTGAATTGAATTGAATTTGTCTTTGGTGCAGATGCTCTCAGTGTACATAAAAGAAAATATACATTGGAATGGAATGGAATGGAATAGAATAGAATAGAATAGAATTTTATTGGCCAGTGTGATTGGACACACAAGGAATTTGTCTTGGTGCAGATGCTCTCAGCGTACATAAAAGAAGAAAGATACATTTGTCAAGAATCATGTGGCACAACACTTAATGATTGTCATAGGGGTCAAATAAGCAGCGAAGAAACAATCAATATTAATAAAAAATCTTAAGGATATTGGCCAAGTGTGATTGGACACACAAGGAATTTGTCTTTGGTGCAGATGCTCTCAGTGTACATAAAAGAAAATATACATTGGAATGGAATGGAATAGAACAGAACAGAATTCTTTATTGGCCAAGTGTGATTGGACACACAGGGAATTTGTCTTGGTGCGTATGCTCTCAGTATACATAAAAGAAGAAAGAGACATTTGTCAAGAATCATGTGGCACAACACTTAACGATTGTCATAGGGGCCTAATAAGCAATGAAGAAACAATATTAATAAAAAATCTTAAGGATACAAGCAACAAGTTACAGTCATACCGTTATAAGTGGGAGGGGATGAATGATAGGGATGATGAGAAAAAAACTAGCAGCAATAGTAGTGCAGACTTAGGAAATAGTACTAAGCACGGATAGTCCTCAAATTACGACCTAACATTTCTGTCCCTAATCGAGACGGTTAAGTGGATTTCCCTCCCATTTTACGGCCCTGGTTTACTACGTTGTTAAGTGAATCACTGATGGACACGGTCGTTAAACAAATCCGGCCCCTTTGCTTGTCAGAAGGTCGCGAAAAGGAATCGTTGCAAGCATCATAAATATGAGTCGGTTGCCCAGCATACGAGTGTAAATGGTGTGAACACAGGGATGTCACAATGGTAATAATAATAATAATAATAATAATAATAATAATAATAATAATAATAATTATTATTATTATTATTATTATTATTATTATTATTATTATTATTATTATTATTTATTGGATTTGTATGCCGCCCCTCTCTGTAGACTCGGGACGGCTAACAACAATGATAAAAACAGCATGTGACAACCCAATAATAAAACAACTAAAAACCCTTATTATAAAACCAAACATACACACAGACATACGATGCATAACTTGTAATGGCCTAGGGGGAAGGAATTTCTCAACTCCCCCATGTCTGGCGGTATAAATGAGTCTTGAGTAGTTTACGAAAGACAGGGAGGATGGGGGCAATTCTAATCTCCAGGGGGAGTTGGTTCCAGAGGGCCGGGGCCGCCACAGAGAAGGCTCTTCCCTGGGGCCCGCCAAACAACATTGTTTAGTCGACGGGACTCTGAGAAGGCCAACT
Organism: Erythrolamprus reginae; assembly: GCF_031021105.1. Taxonomy (NCBI): domain Eukaryota; kingdom Metazoa; phylum Chordata; class Lepidosauria; order Squamata; family Dipsadidae; genus Erythrolamprus; species Erythrolamprus reginae. The sequence continues at coordinate 116,008 of NW_027248504.1, forward strand.
CTGTGGGACCTTATCAGTCGCTGGGATTCGTGCATTAGCAGGCGGTTCCGGAGGTAGTCTGGTCCAAAGCCATGTAGGGCTTTAAAGGTAATGACCAACACTTTGAATTGTGACTGGAAACTGATCGGTAGCCAATGTGAGTTTGAGTCACGGTCATAAGTCCCTTTTTTCAACATCATAACTTTGAACTGTCGCTAAATCAGTGTTTCTCAAATAGTGGGCTGAGCCCCCCTTGGGGGGGCGAGGGGGGAGCGATGTCGGGGGGGGGGGCGTGCAGTCTGATAGTTCTTTTGACTTTGAGCAAAGAGGGACCACTGCCGAGGTCATTGGCAGTGTTACAGCCAGAGAATAGAGTTTGCCAGTCAAGAGTTGAGAGGTTGGTGTCTGTGAGTTCATAATTAGCTTTTTTGAAATTGGACTTGGAGTAGAATACGAAAATAGACTGACAATCCTGGGTCTAGAAAGCTTAGAACTACGACGCCTTAAACATGATCTAAGTATTGCCCACAAGATCATATGCTGCAACGTCCTACCGGTCAATGACTACTTCAGCTTCAACCGCAACAACACAAGAGCACGCAACAGATTCAAACTTAATATTAACCGCTCCAAACTTGACTGTAAAAAATATGACTTTAGCAATCGAGTTGTCAAAGCGTGGAACTCATTACCGGACTCAATAGTTTCAACTCCCAACCCCCAACATTTCTCCCTTAGACTCTCCACAATTGACCTCTCCAGGTTCCTTAGAGGTCAGTAAGGGGCGTGCATAAGTGCACTAGGGTGCCTTTCGTCCCCTGTCCAATTGTCTTTCCTTTATCTTATATATCATATATATTTTCTTCCTTTCATATATCTTTTCTCCTCTATTTTTACATATTATCTTTATATTACTTCATGTCTATTCTCTTCCATTTGTATTGTGTATTGGACAAATAGATAGATAGATAGATAGATAGATAGATAGATAGATAGATAGATAGATAGATAGATAGAAGACCTCCGAAGTCCTTTCCCACCCTGTGATTCTATGTTCTGTCATCCTCCTCCCCACCCACCCCCAATTAGAAACCTAGAAACATAGAAGATTGACGGCAGAAAAAGACCTCCTGGTCCATCTAGCCTGCCCTGATACTGTTTCCTGTATTTTATCTTAGGATGGATCTATGTGTATACCAGGCGTGTTTCAATTACAGGGACCAGCCTTCGCTGCCATCCTTGCAAGCCAAAAATGTGGTACCCCCTTCCACCTTTCGATCCATCCGTGTTAATGGCTGTCAAATTGCTGCTTTTTTGTTTGTTTGTTTGCACTCCCCAGCTCTGGTAACAGATGCCGTTGGTTTGGCCTTTGGGAAGCCCCACTAATTAGACCCTTGGCCTCCTTCCTCCTCTGGGCTTCTTTGGCCAGCTGTCGACCTGCCTGGCTATCTCAACGGCTTAGAGAGTAAAGACCTGTGAAGGAGAATCTAAGGCTCAGTGCTATGGCTATGGCTCTACTTCACCACTCTCTCCCCCTCCCTCCATCTCTCTCCTTCCCTCCCTCCTTCCCTCTGTCTCTCTATTTATCCATCCATCCATCCATCATTTCTCTCCTCCTTCCCTCCATATCTATCTATCTATCTATCTATCTATCTATCTATTCTATCTATCTATCTATCTATCTATCTATCTATCTATCTATCCTATCTATCTATCTATCTACTATCTATCTATCTATCTATCTATCTATCTATCTATCTATCTATCTATCTACCTACCTACCTACCTTAGTATTTCAGGCTCCTTGGTGGGGTAAAATGTGGACCCAGATTGTTGGGGGCAAGGCGTTGATTCTGTAAACCGCTTAGGGAGGGCTGCAAAAGCACTAGGAAGCGGTATATAAGTCTAAATGCTATTGCTATTCTTCCCTCCCTCCCTCCCTTCCTTCCTTCATAAAATGGGGACCCAGATTGTGGGGGGCAAGAGGCTGATTCTGTAAACCACTTAGAGGGGGCTGTCAAAGCACTATGAAGAGGTATATAAATCTAAATGCTATTGCTATTCTTTCTTTCCTCCCTCCCTCCTTCCTTCCTTCCTCCCTCCCCCCTCCTCCCCCCCTTCCTTCGTTGGTGGGTCAAATGGGGACCGAAATTGTTGGGGGCAAGAGGCGGATTCTCTGTAAACCGCTTAGAGAGGGCCGTAAAAGCCCTTTGAAATGGTATATAAATCTGCAATAACTCTAAAGTGCTATTTTCAGCTCGGTAACGGGTGCTGTTGCTTCAGTCCATGGGAAGCCCCTGCTAATTGGACAATAGGCCTCCTCCATGCTTGTTTACCCGGCTGTCGGCCGGATCTGTCTGATTAAGGCTAATCAGGTGCCCGGCATCATCGGGGACGGGTGTTAACTCACTGCTATGTCGCAGACAACAACCCTCTGAACTGTTTGCTGATTTCTCAGCTGGGCCGGGAAAAGAGGTCAGATGGTTTTTCTCGGCCAAAGAAACAATGAGGGCACCAAGACCCCCCTCCCCTGGAATAAATCAATGGGTCAACATGAGTGAAATTTGCACCAGAAACGTTGTATTTAATAATAATGATGATGATGGTGATGATGATGATGATGATATAACAACAACAATAACAACAACAACAACAACAGAGATGGAAGGGACCTTGGAGGTCCTCTAGTCCAACCCACCCTGCTTAGGCAGGAAACCTTACACTACTTCAGACAGATGGTTATCCAACATCTGCTTAAAAACTTCCAGTGTTGGGGCATTCACAACGTCTGGAGGCAAGCAGTTCCATGGATTAAGTGTGCAAACTGTCAGGAAATTTCTCCTTAGTTGTAAGTTGCTTCTCTCCTTGTTTAATTTCCCACCCATTACTTCTTGTTCTCAGGTGCTTTGGAGAATGGGTTGACTCCCTCTTCTTTGTGGCAACCCCTGAGATATTGGAAGGCTGCTATCATGTCTCCCCTGGTCCTTCTTTTCATTCAACTAGCCAGGCCCAGTTCCTGCAGCCGTTCTTCCTATGTTCATAAGGGGCAGCATAGATGGATGGATGGATGGAGAAAGAGAAAGAAAGAGAGGGAGAAAGAGATAGATAGATATACAGTAATCCCTCGCTACTTCATGGTTCATCTTTCATGGATTTGCTTTTCAAAGCGGGTTTAAATCCATTAAAAATGGATAAAATTCTTCTACAGTACTACTGTACTCTATTAAGGAAACTGGTAGGATATCACGTGTAGTTCCAGCTGAGAAACATTATAGAATGACTGTTTAATGCAAAGGGGTGGGTTTTAAAAGTCCAAATACTTGTTAAATACATAAAAAGTATATTTCCTCTACTTCACGGAAATTTGTTTTTCACGGGTGGTCTTGGAATGCATCCTCCGCGAAAAACGAGGGATCACTGTATGTATGTATGTATATGTATATGTATATGTATATGTATATGTATATGTATATGTATATGTATATGTATATGTATACTGTATATGTATATGTATATGTATATGTATATGTATACTGTATATGTATATGTATATGTATATGTATATGTATATGTATATGTATATGTATATGTATATGTATATGTATATGTATATGTATATGTATATGTATATGTATATGTATGACGGTCTTGGTATATTCGGGTTTCTTCCCGTGTAGGATTTGGAAATTTCTGGCGACGTTTCGATGAGGTCTCACTCATCATCTTCAGGCTGGTGTTTCTGTCCTTGTTCTCAGGCGTTGTGTTCGCCTGAGAACAAGGACAGAAACACCAGCCTGAAGATGATGAGTGAGACCTCATCGAAACGTCGCCAGAAATTTCCAAAATCCTACACGGGAAGAAACCCGAATATACCAAGACCGTCATACCTGTACCCGTGAAAATCTACGAAAACACACACACACACACACACACATATCAAATTCAGCTTAAACATGTGAGACATATATATATATATATATATATATGTCACATGTTTTTTTGCTGAATTTGAAA
>NW_027248504.1:125000-192500 GCF_031021105.1 Erythrolamprus reginae
GTCACAAAGTGAAACACACTTTGCTCTGGTTTAGTTTCAAAGCGGGGAAAAATCAGCACACAAAGGTCGAAGCCAGTAAAGCAGTCACGAAACACAAGGATCAGATAATCCTCCACAATGGCCAAACCCACAGGCTGCTCTTTATAGCAGCCTCACTAATGACCACAGCCCCACCCAACCACAGGTGGCCTCATTTTCTTTGATAATAATCTCTCAGTTGTTGCTGCCTATGCATCGCTCTCCGCATGCGTGGCTGTATCATTAACTCTTGTTCTGAATCCAAGGAGGAGAAAGATAATTGATCTCCTTCTGAGCTGTCTGCCCCACTCTCCTCCTCCCTGTCACTCATGTCTTCTTGGTCAGAGGAGCCTTCATCAGCAGATTCCACCCTAGGGGGCAAAACAGGCCTGCAGCATGTGGATGTCTCCCCCACATCCACAGTCCTTGGGGCAGGAGCTGGGCCAGAGCTAACCACAACAAGTGTGGTCTGACTAGGGCATGATAGAGTGGTATTAATACCTCCTTAGTCTTGGACTTGTATCCCCCTGTTGATGCAGATTAAGATTGTGTTGGCTTTTTTAGCCACCGCCGCCCAGTTAATTTAATATTTCTGATCCAAATTTGCTCCCAGGCTCCCAATATATCCCTGGCTCAAAGGATGAACGGTTTCATTTCGCTCCTCCTGACCCCCAACTCGAGGCGGCTGGGAGGTCTGGAGCAAGGGCAGGTGTTGCTCTGCTCCGAGCCCTGAAATAACCCCCTGCCTGCTCGCCTGCCGAGAAGCTCGGAGCTCGAAGCTGCTTCTGCAACCGGAGGAAGATCCCTGTTTGACGGGCCGTCAAGAGTTCACCGGGGATCGTGCGTCATTTTCTGCTTTCTGTTTGCTGGATCTTCTCCTCGCGGCCAGCCTGGCTGTCCGGCAGGCATCAGAATGAACTGTGCTTTGAACCGGGGCCAGCAAGAACAGGTGGCGGCAGAGACAGCGAGCGGCGGTGGGCTCATAATTCTGCCCAATGCCTTGGATAGAAAACTTCCCTCTCCCTGCCCTTAATCCGGCTCTGTTACACGGGGGTATAGAAGGGGACGAGGCGGGCGAAGGAGACCCTCGCTGACGGGGACGGTGGCAACGTCTGGCTCGTTGGCCTGGCCCAGGGGTGGCGAGAAGGCCACAAGGAAGGCGCTACCCGGCCTCCAGGTGAGTTCCTCCTTGCAGGGCTCCCGTCTCCAGGGGATTTGCCCAGGTCAACTTCAGTTGAGGTGGTCCAACCAGCTGGTTTGGAGTGGTGGGGGTGGAGGTTCTCCCCCCAAAAAGAAGCCCACAGGAGAATTTTCTTGCTCAAGAATGTGGTGAGACCCCATTTGGAAGACTGTGTCCAGTTCTGTGTTAGCAAAAACTTCAGAAGGGAAGGATTTAAGTGTAGTGATTTCTGACAGTCTCAAATTGGGTGAAGTCAAGCAGTAGGGAAAGCAAGTAGGATGCTTGGCTGCATAGCTAGAGGTATAACAAGCAGGAAGAGGGAGATTGGGATCCCGCTGTATGGAGCGAAGGTGAAACCCCATTTGGAAGACTGTGTTCAGTTCTGTGTTAGCCAAAACTTCAGAAGACAAGGATTTAGGGGTCGTGATTTCTGACAGTCTCCAAATGGGTGAACAGTGCGGTCAGGCGGTAGGGAAAGCGAGTAGAAGGATTGGCTGCATAGCTAGAGGTGTAACAAGCAGGAAGAGGGAGATTGGGATCCCGCTATATAGAATGCTGGTGACACCCCATTTGGTATAATACTGTGTTCAGTTATGGAGACCTCACCTACAGAAAGAGATGGATCAAATTGAACGGGCCCAAAGACGGGCTACAAAAAAGGTGGAAGGTCTTAAGCATCAAACTTATCAGGAAAGATTTAATAAACTCAATCTGTCTAGTCTGGAGGACAGAAGGGAAAGAGGGGACATGATCAAAACATTTAAATAGGTTAAAGGTTCAAATAAGGTCCAGGAGGGAAGTGTTTTTAATAGGAAAGTGAACACAAGAACAAGGGGGCACAATCTGAAGTTAGTTGGGGGAAAGATCAGAAGCAACATGAGAAAATATGATTTCACTGAAAGAGTAGTAGATGCTTGGAACAAACTTCCAGCAGACGTGGTTGGTCAATCCACAGTCACTGAATTGAAACATGCCTGGGATAAACATAGATCCACCCTAAGATAAAATACAGAAAATAGTATAAGGGCAGACTAGGTGGACCAGGAGGTCTTTTTCTGCCGTCAATCTTCTATGTTTCTATGTTTCTAAACCTGGTTGATCCAAGCAGCCAAGTCTTCAGGCTACTGCTGTGCACCTCTACTACAGGCTGGTCCACTTCGAAATATCTCCAGAACTTGCTGGAGAACGTCAGCCAAATCCCTCTAACAGCCGTCGGTATTAGAATAGAATAGAATAGAATAGAATAGAATAGAATAGAATTCTTTATTGGCCAAGTGTGATTGGACACACAATGAATTTGTCTTTGGTGCAGATGCTCTCAGCGTACATAAAAGAAAAAGAGACATTTGTCCAGAATCATGTGGTACAACACTTAATAATTGTCATAGGGGTCAAATAAGCAATGAAGAAACAATCAATATTAGTAAAAATCCTAAGATACGAGCAACAAGTTACAGTCATACAGTCATAACTGGGAGGAAAAGGATGATAGGAATGATGAGAAAAACTAGTTGTAATAGTAGTGCAGACTTAGTAAATAGTTCGACAGTGTTGAGGGAATTATTTGTTTAGCAGAGTGATGGCATTTGGGAAAAAACTGTTCTTGTGTCCAGTTGTCTTGGCGTGTAGTGCTCTGTAGCGATGTTTTGAGTCCAGTTTGTGTCCAGGATGTGATGGGTCAGTCAATATTTTCCCCTGCCCTCTTTTTGACTTCTGCAGTATCCAGGTCCTCAATGGAAGGCAGGTGGGCAGCCATTGTTTTTTCTGCAGTTCTGATTCTGCTCTGAAGTCCGTGTCGGTCTTTGCAGAAGGCGAGATCAATCTGGGGTTGGCTCAGTCGAGGGTTAGCCAGGGGTGAGTCTTCCCTTCAATCTTTGTTTTGGGTCACATGAGCTTTGCGTGGTCAGGAGAACACAAGGCCCAACAATGGTTCCTTCTCATCTTCTGGTCTCACTTATGTAGCAACATCTGGAGCCTCGTAGGTGCCCACTTTCTTTTAACCCAGCCGCTCCAACCAGCGCTAACCTGCACCCCTCTGGATTGGATGGATGGATTATCTGCGCTCGAGTCGGCAACAGCTCCCAAATGATAACAACTGTAAATTCCCTCCATGCCAGGATTTTTCTAAGGTGCCTGGAAAAAAAACATTTTGGAAAAATGGAGCTGCCTGCAGAGGTTCCAGGAGGGGGGGAGGGTTTCTGGAGGGTCTCACTTTTTCTGACATGTGTCGTGGTTTCTCAGGCCATGGGATGATTCCGAAATAGCCAAAACACTTAAGCGATCAAGAAAGGAAGACCCTGCAATGCGGCAGCAACCGAAGGCCAAATGCAACTTTATGTAATGGGATTTTTCCTAAGGTCTCTGTGCCAGTGGTGGGTTAAAGCAACAGTGGAATGGAATGGGATAGAATGGAATGGCGATAGGGATAGAATAGAATAGAACAGAACAGAATAGAATAGAACAATATACTAGACTAGAATAGATTAGAATAGATTAGAATAGACTAGAATAGAACAGAACAGAATAGAATAGAACAATATACTAGACTAGAATAGACTAGACTAGAATAGAATAGAATAAGAAGGAATGGAATGGAACAGAAAGGAATAGAACAGAACAATATATAATAGAATAGAATAGAATAAGAAGGAATGGAATGGAACAGAATAGAATAGAATAGAAAAAATTCAATAGAATAGAACAAAAAAGAAGGAATGGAATGGAATGGAACAAAGGAATAGAATAGAACTATATACTAGACTAGACTAGACTAGACTAGACTAAACTAGAATAGACTAAACTAGAATAGACTAGACTAGAATAGAATAGAATGGAATGGAATAGAAGTAGAGTTGGAAGGGACCTTCCATTTCCCCTGATGAAGCAGGAGAATCTATCCATTTCATTTCGATGAATCATTTAGATTAACAGCGTTGGAAGGGATCTTGTAGGACATCTAGTCCAACCCGCCTGCCCAAGCAGGAAACCCTACTACACCACTTCTGACAAATGGCGGTCCAATCTCTTCTTGAAAGCCTCCGGTGTTGAAGCTGCCACAACTTCTGGTGACAAGCCGTTCCACTGGTTAATTGTGCTCCCTGTCAGGAAATTTCTCCTTAATTGCAGGTTGCTTCTCTCCTTGTTTAGTTCCCATCTGTTGTTGTTTTTTTTAATCCTGCCTTCTGGTGCTTTGCAGAATAGGTGGAGCCCCTCTCTCCTTTGGGGCAGCCCCACAAATACTAGAATATTGCTTTCACGCCCCGCACCCCCACCCCCCAGTCCTTGTTTTCTCTCGCCAACCCAAATCCTGCAGCTAGCTATTTATTTATTTATTTATTTATTTATTTATTTATTTATTTATTTATTTATTCATTTATTCATTTATTCATTTATTCATTTATTCATTTATTCATTCATTCATTCATTCATTCATTTATTTATTTATTTATTAGATTTGTATGCCACCTCTCTCCGTAGACTCGGGGCGGCTCACAACAATAACAACAACAATGTAAAAAACAAATCTAATAATTTAAAAAACACTAAAAACCCCATTATTAAAAGCAAACATACACACAAACATTCCATGTATAAACTGTATAGGCCCGGGGGAGATGTATCAATTCCCCCATGCCTGATGGCAGAGATCGGTCTTAAGAACTTTACGAAAGGCAAGGAGGGTGGGGGCAGTTCTAATCTCCAGGGGGAGCTGGTTCCAGAGGGTCAGGGCCGCCACCGAGAAGGCTCTTCTCCTGGGTCCCGCTAAACGACATTGTTTAGTCAACGGGACCCGGAGAAGGCCAACTCTGTGGGACCTAACCGGTTGCTGGGATTCGTGCGGCAGAAGGCAGTCCCGGAGGTATTCTGGTCCAGTGCCCTGAAGGGCTTTATAGGTCATAACCAACACTTTGAATTGTGACCGGAAATTGATCGGCAACCAATGCAGACTGCGGAGTGTTGGTGTGACATGGGCATATTTGGGAAAGCCCATGACTGCTCTCGCAGCCGCATTCTGCATGATCTGAAGTCTCCGAACACTTTTCAAAGGTAGCCCCATGTAGAGAGCGTTGCAGTAATCGAACCTCGAGGTGATGAGGGCATGAGTGACTGTGAGCAGTGAGTCCCGGTCCAGATAGGGCCGCAACTGGTGCACCAGGCGAACCTGGGCAAACGCCCCCCCTCGCCACAGCTGAAAGATGGTTCTCTAATGTGAGCTGTGGATCGAGGAGGACGCCCAAGTTGCGGACCCTCTCCGAAGGGGTCAATAATTCCCCCCCCCCCCGCAGGGTTATGGACGGACAGATGGAATTGTCCCTGGGAGGCAGGACCCACAGCCACTCCGTCTTATCCGTCTTACACTTTAGTCTCCAGGCCTTTAAACCTCCTCGTTGCCCTTCCTTAAAAGGGCAGCAGTTGGCACGGTGCCCTTCTTGGCACAATTTATTGATTAACGAAGCTGAAAGGGGAAGTAATTCCTTAATCAGCAACAGAGCGGTGAGTGAGGGTGGCGTTGTGTTCCATTTGAAAATACCTTCGTTTCTGGTTCCCTGCAAGAAGGAATGTCCAAACTATATTAAGACCACCTCGCCGAACAATGCTAGTTGATCATTACATGATGTCATCTCCTACTCATCCAGGATTAACCCTGGTTTAGAAACAGAGACGCTGGAGGAAAGCATGTACCGCATTTTTCGGAGTAAAATTTTACTGCATTTTTCGGAGCTAAAGCCCACTGCAACAACATCGCCAAAAAAGCTTCTAGAGTTGTTAACCTGATCCTACGCAGCTTCTTCTTAGGCAATCTCACACTACTCACAAGAGCCTACAAAACTTTTGCCAGACCCATCCTAGACTACTGCTCATCTGTCTGGAACCCATACCACATCTTGGACATCAACACCCTTGAAAATGTCCAAAGATATTTCACCAGAAAAGCCCTTCACTCCTCCTCTCGAAACAGAATATACTACAAAAATAGACTAACAATCCTGGGCCTAGAAAGCCTAGAACTACGACGCCTAAAACACGATTTGAGTATTGCCCACAAAATCATATGCTGCAACATCCTACCGGTCAATGACTACTTCAGCTTCAACCGCAACAACACAAGAGCACGCAACAGATTCAAACTTAATAACAAACCGCTCCAAACTTGACTGTAAAAAATATGATTTCAACAAGCAAGTTATCGAAGCGTGGAACTCATTACCGGACTCAATCGTGTCAACCCCTAACCCCCAACACTTCTCCCTTAGACTCCCCACGATTGACCTCTCCAGGTTCCTAAGAGGCCAGTAAGGGGCGTATATAAGTGCACTGGTGTGCCTTTCGTCCCATGTCCAATTTCCTTTCCTTTATCTCATATATCATATATATTTTCTTTCTTTCATATATCTTCTCCTCTAAGTTCAATTTTACCCTTATGTATATTACCACATGTCTATTTTCTTCCTATGTATTTGTGTATTGGACAAATGAATAAATAAATAAATTGCGGAGAGGGGCGGCATATAAATCCAATAAATCTAATCTAATCTAATCTAAATAAATAAATAAATAAATAAAATATAAGAAGCACCTTTTTCCTCCCTAAAAGAGGCTGATAATTTAGGTGTGTCTTATACTCTAAACTTAGCTCTCTTTTTTCCCAGCCCTAACTAACTGCTGACGATCTTCCCAGCTCTTACCTTGCAGGCTCTTGCATTGTTACTCTCTGCAAATAATGTTTTCCACGCCCTGAGTCTTTGCAGGTATTTTTTCCATTGCTCTACTTGCTCCGAATAAGTTTCTTTCCAGCCCTAACCAGGTACTAATGATGTTCCCAGCTCTTCCTGGCTTGCAAGCTCTTTCACTGTTACTCTCTGCAAAGAAGAATGTTTTCCAAGCCCTAAGTCTTTGCAGGGTTTTTTCCAATGATCTAACTTGCTCCGAACGTTTCTTTCCAGGTGCTAATGATGTTCCCAGCTGTTCCTGGCTTGCAAGCTCTTTCATTGTTACTCTTTCCAAATAAAGTTTTTTTAAAACCCTAACCAGGGGATAAAATAATGTGCTGGCTAAAAACGCTAGCCAGATGAATACCTGGTAAGCAGAGTCTTTCCCCCCATTTTCCTCCCCCAAAACTAAGGTGCGTCTTATACAATATTTTATTTATTTATTTTATTTTTATTTATTCATTTGTCCAATGCACAAATACATAGGAAGAAAAATAGACGTGTAGTAATATAAATAAGGGTGAAAGTGAACTTAGAGGAGAGGATATATGAAAGGAAGAGAATATATATGATAGGTGAAAGAAAGGAAAGACAATTGGACAGGGGACGAAAGGCACACCAGTGCACTTATGTATGCCCCTTACTGGCCTCTTAGGAACCTGGAGAGGTCAATCGTGGAGAGTCTAAGGGAGAAGTGTTGGGGGTTAGGGGTTGACACTATTGAGTCCGGCAATGAGTTCCATGCTTCGATAACTCGATTGTTGAAATCATATTGTTTACAGTCAAGTTTGCAGCGGTTTGTATTAAGTTTGAATCTGTTGCGTGCTCTTGTGTTGTTGCGGTTGAAGCTGAAGTAGTCATTGACCGGTAGGACGTTGCAGCATATGATCTTGTGGGCAATACTCAAATCGTGTTTTACGCGCCGTAGTTCTAGGCTTTCTAGGCCCAGGATTGTTAGTTTATTTTTGTAGGATATTCTGTTTCAAGTGGAGGAGTGAAGGGCTCTTCTGGTGAAATATCTTTGGACATTTTCAAGGGTGTTGATGTCTGAGATGTGGTGTGGGTTCCAGACAGATGAGCAGTAGTCTAGGATGGGTCTGGCAAAACTTTTGTAGGCTCTTGTGAGTAGTGTGAGATTGCCGGAGCAGAAGCTGCGTAGGATCAGGTTAACAACTCTTTCCCATCAGCCCAGCCTAGAGATTGGCTCAGTCCAGGTGAGTCTCCCTTGGCTCTTAAATTCCTTCTTACAGGCCATCTTTGATTTACATCCATTCTTTTATTGGTTGTTTTGAAGTTACAATGACCCTGAGGGGAAAAAAAAACTCAGGCCTGTTTTTTCCATACTTAACGATGCCTGTGGCGTCCTCGGTGATCCCGTAATCAAACTTTGGATGCTCGGAAACTGACGCATACTCATGACAGTGTCCCAGGGATATGTGATTCCCGCATTTTGCGACTTTCCAGCAGCCTGGTTCTCGTAAGAACCACGTTGCCAGTTTAACCACTGCGTCAATTCGCTTAACGACAGTGGCAAGAAAAGTCATAAGACAGGGCAAAACTCACAACTGCCTGATTTAGGAATAGAAATCGTCCTCTTTTTAAAAAAAAAAATGATTTATTGAATTTTAAAAACAAAAACAAAGAACAAAAGAACAGAGACATTGAACTTTAAATAAATGTGTACAGACATAATAGATGCTAACAAAATGATAATCATTTCAAACTGAGTGTGTTCCACCATGTACCGATACCAGTTTTGTAATGTCCATTTTGTTGCATCCTTCCAGTCTAAAACTATTACTGCTTGGGCACTTTCTGTAGCTGCTTCTTTAATTTCTCTGAAAGCAATGGAAACTGCAGTTTAATGTTTCCAAATGTAAAATAATGCACTTGGGGAGAAGGAATCCTCAATCTGAGTATTGCATTGGCAGTTCTGTGCTAGCAAAAACTTCAGAAGAGAAGGATTTAGGGGTCGTGATTTCTGACAGTCTGAAAATGGGTGAGCAGTGTGGCCGGGCGGTAGGGAAAGCAAGTAGGATGCTTGGCTGCATAGCTAGAGGTACTGTATAACAAGCAGGAAGAGGGAGATTGTGATCCCGCTATATAGAATGCTGGTGAGACCACATTTGGAGTACTGTGTTCAGTTCTGGAGACCTCACCTACAAAAAGATATTGACAAAATTGAACGGGTCCAAAGACGGGCTACAAGAATGGTGGAAGGTCTTAAGCATAAAACGTATCAGGAAAGACTTCATGAACTCAATCTGTAGAGTCTGGAGGACAGAAGGGAAAGGCTGAACATGATCGAATCATTTAAATATGTCAAAGGGTTAAATAAGGTTCAGGAGGGAAGTGTTTTTAATAGGAAAGTGAACACAAGAACAAGGGGACACAAGCTGAAGTTAGTTGGGGGAAAGATCAAAAGCAACATGAGAAAATATAATTTTACTGAAAGAGTGGTAGATCCTTGGAACAAACTCCCAGCAGATGTGGTAGATAAATCCACAGTCACTGAATTTAAACATGCCTGGGATAAACATATATCCATCCTAAGATAAAATACAGAAAATAGTATAAGGGCAGACTAGATGGACCAGGAGGTCTTTTTCTGCCATCAGTCTTCTATGTTTCTATGTTTCTATCCCCCATATCCCGCTAAATACATAATGATTAACTTTAAACTTTCCGTGCCTCTGTGGTCCAATATGCATATTTTTTTAAAAAATAAAGTTTTTTTCCTCTTTATTATCCTGGACTCCTAAAATTATTCTCACAACCCTGTGGTTTGACTCCTGCAGGAATTGATCTGAAGTTCCCGGAAAGGAGAGAGGTCAGTTTGGAAGATCTCTACGGGGGAGAACCCCTTGGTGCAGGAGAACCTTCCAAAAGATGGAGAAGCAAGATGGAGAAACCAGCAGCGTTCAGGATACTGGGGGAGGGGGAGAAAATGTACCCCCAGAAAGTCCAGCCCCGGAGAAAGAGCAGCCAACCGACCAGGGTCAAGTTGAGAAACTAGACCCCTCGGGTGAGTCCCCGGAAGTGAAGGACCACCTAGGGGAACCCAAGGATGATCCACAGACGGCGCTGCGCATCCGACACAGCTTCAGCTGCCCAGCAAAAGTCAGCAGGTAAATGTTCTCCACCACTACTTCCATCGATTCGAGGTCCTTCTGCTATGAGGTCACTCATGCCCTCATCACCTCGAGGTTCGACTACTGTAACGCTCTCTACATGGGGCTACCTTTGAAAAGTGCTCGGAAACTTCAGATCGTGCAGAATGCAGCTGCGAGGTATGCGAGGTTCCCCAGGTATGCCCATGTTACACCAACACTCCGCAGTCTGCATTGGTTGCCGATCAATTTCCGGTCACAATTCAAAGTGTTGGTTATGACCTATAAAGCCCTTCATGGCACCGGACCAGAATACCTCCGGGACCGCCTTCTGCCGCACGAATCCCAGCAACCAGTTAGGTCCCACAGAGTGGGTCTTCTCCGGGTCCCATCAACTAAACAATGCCGCTTGGCGGGACCCAGGGGAAGAGCCTTCTCTGTGGCGGCCCCGACTCTCTGGAACCAGCTCCCCCCAGAGATTAGAACTGCCCCCACCCTCCTTGCCTTTCGTAAACTTCTCAAAACCCACCTTTGTCGTCAGGCATGGGGGAACTGAAACATCTCCCCTGGGCCTATACAATTTGTGTATGGTATGTTTGTAGGTATGTCTGCTTAATAATGGGTTTTTAAAAATATTTTAAATTGTAAATTATTAGATTTGTCATGAACTGTTTTATTGTGTTGTGAACCGCCCCGAGTCTACGGAGAGGGGCGGCATACAAATCTAATAAATAATAATAATAATAATAATAATAATAATAATAATAATAATGATGATGATGAGGTCCACCTGTGCAATGGGGGCACCTTAGGAAATGGACTGGGGGCAGTGTAAGGCTGCAAAAAAATTTGCTACCACACGGTGGGCACGGCTTATTTTGTGGGTGTGGCTTGCCAGCCATGTGGCCATGTGGGAGTGACTTGAAGATCATGTGACCAGGGGGTGGTGGCTTAAAGGTCATGTGACTGTCTTAAAGGTGGCCAACTTGACGTCACTCACATCAATGGTTTGGGTTAGGGTGCCTGGCCTCTCATCCCCTCAAAGAGAGACTATTTCCCTCTCTATTTACTATGACTGAACATCCAAAATATGCTATTTAATTCTATGTATCTATGCCATATGTGTACATACATATTACACTCAGGCACCCAAAAATATAGAATAGAATAGAATTTTTATTGGCCAAGTGTGATTGGACACACAAGGAATTTGTCTTGGTGCATATGCTCTCAGAGTACATAAAATAAAATATACATTTGTCAAGAATCATGTGGTACGACACTTAATGATTGTCATAGGGGTCAAATAAGCAATGAAGAAGCAATATTAATAAAAATCTTAGGATATAAGCAACAAGTTACAATCATACAGTCAACATGGGAGGAAATGGGTGATAGGAATGATGAGAAAAACTAGTAGAATAGAAGTGCAGATTTAGTAGAAAGTCTGACAGTGTTGAGGGAATTATTTGTTTAGCAGAGTGAGGGCGTTCGGGGAAAAACTGTTCTTGTGTCTAGCTGTCTTGGTGTGCAGTGCTCTGTAGCGACGTTTTGAGGGTAGGAGTTGAAACAATTTGTGTCCAGGATGTGAGGGGTCAGTAAATATTTTCCCCGCCCTCTTTTTGACTCGTGCAGTATACATTATCTACTATATAAACTGTATGTGTATGTACACATATATATATACACAAAAGCTCTTCTAAAATTATACACATTCAGCCTCATTTACTGCGATAGGAAAAACATACCCAGCGCCCAGAAGGGGGGGGGGGGGGAGAATAAAAAACATCAAAAATTTTCTATTGGTTCTACATACTTGACCGTACCTGTGCCAGGTCAGAGGATCCAATGAGTGATGGTGTGTTAAATAATAATAATTATTAATAATAATAATTTATTAAATTTGTATGCCACCTCTCTCCGAAGACTTGGAGTGGCTCACAACAGTAATAAACAATATACAAATCCAATATTTAAAAAGCATCTAAAACCCATATCATTAAAAACCATACAACTCAGTCATACCATTCATAAACCATAATAGCCTGGGGATCTCTCAATTTATTTATTTGTTTGTTTGTTTATTTATTTATTTATTTATTTGTATGCTGCCCCTCTCCGTAGACTCAGGGCGGCTCACAACATACAATAGAACAATTCACAACAAATCTAATAAATTTAAAAAACATTTTTAAAAAATCCATAGGTGGGTCTTCAATAACTTACAAAAGGCAAGGAGGGTGGTGGTGGTTTTAATCTCCGGGGGGAGTTGATTCCAGAGGGCCAGGGCCACTACAGACAAGGCTCTTCCCCTGGGGCCCACCAGACGACATTGTTCAGTCGATGAGACCCGGAGAAGGCCAACTCTGTGGGACCTTATTGGCCTCTGGGATTCATGCAGCAGGAGACGGTCCCAAAGGTGTTGGTCTGATGCCATGTAGGGCTTTATAGGTTATTATCAACACTTTGAACTGTGACCGGAAACTAATCGGCAGCCAATGCAGGCCGCGGAGTGTTGGAGAGACGTGGGCGAATCTAGGAAGCCCCACAATTGCTCTTGCGGCCGCGTTCTGCAGGATCTGGAGTTTCCGAACACTCTTCAAAAGTAGCCTCATGTAGAGAGCATTACAATAGTCGAGTCTCGAGGTGATGAGGGCATGAGTGACTGTGAGCAGTGACTCCCTGTCCAAATAGGGCCGCAACTGGTGCACCAGGCGAACCTGAGCAAACGCCCTCCTCACCACAGATGAAAGATGGTGCTCTAATGTTAGCTGTGAATCAAGGAGGACGCCCAAGAACAATGAGTCTTGGGAACTCCACCACCAACTGGCTACCTCCTTGAGCAACACAGTCAGGGCTGTTGACACACAGCTGAGCCTGCGTAGGTTAAGAGTCTCTTTGGCTATAATAGCCACTCCTCCCTCCCATTCCCTGGAGTCACGGCTGGTGCCACACCTGAAACCCGGCTGGGCACATCTCAGAGAGAGGAACTTCTCAGTAACACAGACCAGGTCGGCCTCCTCTTCCAGGAGTAAATCCTGGTTGAGGAGAGCTTTGTTAACAACTGACCTGGCATTAAGCAGCAACAGCTTGAGTCCAGGGTCCAGATTTTACCTATCACCAGTACCCCTGGTCGGGCTCATGGGGCCAGAACAAAGGATCGCTTTTAAGCAGCGAGGGCTTGTTCCCCGTGTGCGGCCTACCCCATGGCTCCCACCTAATCCGCCTCTTCCCAGCAAAACTGGAATACTCTGGCCCTCTACCTGTCCAGAGATGGACAAACCCCCACCCTCCTGGCCCCTCTGTCATCTGGCAAGCTGGTCATCTCACCCCTATCCCTCATCCAATCATTCATCCCATTCAAATGGCAATAAGAGCCAGAAAGCACCATTCGGAGAGTCTTTGCAAAGGGGTGGCATATAAGTCTAATAAATTATTATTATTATTATTATTATTATTATTATTATTATTATTATTATTATTGTAATCTTGTAATCTTATTATTGTGTTAAGAGATATTGACTGATTTTAATGTGTATGAGTGGACTGTTTAACTTGACTGTGCTATTTCTAAAAGTAAACACTATTTTATATACTTTAGTGTATCTGCTTTGTGCATGTGCCTCCTTGATAATGCAGGGGCTGCTCTGCCCACTCCTTAACATGCTCTCCCTGTTACAGTTTAGCAGATATTCCAGAAGAGACCTCGATAGACCCCAGCACCCAGAGTCCAGAAGACCCTGCAGCTGCTCCTCCGTCTACCCAAGAGCCCGTGTCCGGAGAGGCCCCCAAACAAGAGGAGAAGGAGAAGGAGAAGGAGGAAGGGGCTCCTGAGCAAGTCCCAGAGCCGTCAGCAGAAGCCCCCAGCCCCGCTGCCCAAGAGAGTGACAGGACTTTGCCTGAAGAGCCCCCCTCTCCTGTTTCTGATGCTGCAGGGAGCCCTCCGTCCCCTGAAAGCAAAGATACCACCGACTCTGCGGAGCCGGGCTGCAGCCCCTACCTCACTCCAGATTTTGGCAAAGAAGACCCTTCCCTCATCTTGGGTAAGCTTGTCAGGAAAATGCTGGTTTCAGGCCCTGGCTTAGGGCGGAAACTCTGATGGAACGCGACCGTGTCCCTTTGCAAGTTGCTAGTCCTCATGACGGTGCATGAAGCCGTCCTGTCCTTAACAACCACAATTTGCACCGAAATTTCTGATTGCTAAGCGAGGCGCTTGTTTTGATGAAGGTTGAGGTATCTTGCAGATCTTATAATGCATGATTGTTGCTACTTTTGTTGTGCCATTGCTTGAGGGTCAGTCTGGGCGATCTTCTGCCGACGGCTTACCAGGTGGTCCATTGTTTTGTTGGCTTCCTTGCGGAGATCAACATTGTCTGTCTGTTGCTGCCTTCTCAATTCTGGCTTTGAGTGCATTTGTTCTTAAGACTTGTTCTTGTGTAGAAATATAACTATGGAATATATACAGTATAATATATAACAAATAGATAGACAGACATGATAGAGCAGTGATGGTGAACCTATGGCACGGGTGCCACATGTTGCACATGGAGCCATATCGGCTGGCACGCGAACCGTTGCTCTAACTCACCTCCAATGTGCATGTGAGTGCTGGCCAACTGATTTTTGGCTTGCACAAAGGCTCTGGGAGGGCATTTTTGGCATCCAGAGAGCCTCCAGGGGGATGGGGGAAGGTGTTTTTACCCTCCCTCAGCTCCAGGGAAGCCTTTGGAGCGTGAAACACAAGCCTACTGGGCCCACCAGAAGCTGGGAAACTGGTGATTTCCAGCCGCCAGAGAGCCTCCAGGGGGCGGGGGAAGCTGTTTTCGCCCTCCTCCAGCATTGAATTATGGGTGGGGGCACTCACACATGCGTGATAGCGCACGCCTACACTCTTTCGGCACCTGAGGGGAAAAGGTTTCGCCATCATTGTGATAGAGAGAGAGAGATTGGAGAGTTGGAGAAGAAACCGAGCGCGCACCTCTCTGGCATTGGGGGGAAAAGAGCTCTGCTTCCAGTATAAGAAGCAGCCTGAAAGCAGAACAGGCAAGTTGCTTAGCTCTCTTCCCTTGTCTTACTGTTTTTATGCTTTCAAAAATGGGAACGATAATAAATTGATAGAAGTGGCGGACTGGGAAGCAATACACAAATAGTAAAAGGTAAAAGTCTGAGGTAAAAATCTGAGGTAAAAGTCTGAGGTAAAAGTCTGAGGTAAAAGTCTGAGGTAAAAATCTGAGGTAAAAGTCTGAGGTAAAAATCTGAGGTAAAAGTCTGAGGTAAAAGTTGAGGTAAAAGTCTGTGGAGATTTTTCAGTCGTCCGTCATCCGTTTCTCCCCCACTCCATGGTGTCCCGCTTTACCAAAGTTATAATCTGGTCACCTTAATCTAGGCTCACTCACAACAATACTAGTTGCCAAGGGCCAAATTTTGATCCCCTGACCATGTGAATGGTACAGTGGTAAGCAAGTGGGTTTTTTTTTCATGGCTGTGTTAGCTTTGAATGGTCAGAGGCCAACAGAGAGATTTCTCATTGCTTCACCAGATTTTGCTTCCTGTGCATGCGCAGAAGCAAAATCTCGGTGGGACGCACCCGCCAGTAACCCAGAACTGCGCGTGCATCATACCGGTAGCAGCGGTAAGTAGGAACCCCTGCCTGGCTATGATGATGCCTTTAGTAAACGGGGGAAGTCAGACTCACTTAACAGATGCATTGATTGATTGATTGAT
Organism: Erythrolamprus reginae; assembly: GCF_031021105.1. NCBI lineage: Eukaryota > Metazoa > Chordata > Lepidosauria > Squamata > Dipsadidae > Erythrolamprus > Erythrolamprus reginae. The sequence continues at coordinate 140,744 of NW_027248504.1, forward strand.
TGATTGATTGATTGATCGATCTATCGATCTATCGATCTATTTATTAGATTTGTATGCCGCCCCTCTCCATAGACTCGGGGCGGCTCACAACACAATAAAACAGTTCATAACGAATCTAATAATTTACAATTTAAAATATTTAAAAAACCCCATTATTAAGCAGACAAACATACCATACATAAATTGTATAGGCCCGGGGGAGATATCTCAGTTCCCCCATGCCTGACGGCAAAGGTGGGCTTTGAGGAGTTTACGAAAGGCAAGGAGGGTGGGGGCAGTTCTAATCTCTGGGGGGAGCTGGTTCCAGAGAGTCGGGGCCGCCACAGAGAAGGCTCTTCCCCTGGGTCCCGCCAAGCGACATTGTTTAGTTGACGGGACCCGGAGAAGGCCGACTCTGTGGGACCTAATCGGTCGCTGGGATTCATGCAGCAGAAGGCGGTCCCGGAGATATTCTGGTCCGGTGCCATGAAGGGCTTTATAGGTCATAACCAACACTTTGAATTGTGACCGGAAATTGATCAGCAACCAATGCAGACTGCAGAGTGTTGGTGTAACATGGGCATATTTAGGGAAGCCCATGACTGCTCTCGCAGCTTCATTCTGCATGACCTGAAGTTTCCTTCACAACTACAGTATTTCTCGAAGTATAAGATATAAAAGAGGCTGAAAATTTGAGTGCGTCTTATGCTCCAGATGTAGCTTTTTCTGAAGGCTTTTTTCAGCCCTAATGAGGCGCTAATGATCTTCCCGGCTTTTACCAGGTTACACACTTTTTTTCATTACTACTCACTCCAAATAAGGTTTTTTTCCCCAATCCTTAATCTTTGCAGGATTTTTCTCATTGCTACTCACTTCAAAGAAGGTTTTTTTTTCCCACCACTAAATCTTTGCAGGCTTTTTCTCACTGCTACTCACTCCAAATAAGGTTTTTTTCCAGCCTTAATTATTTGCAGGCTTTTTCTCATTGCTACTCACTCCAAAGAAGGTTTTTCCCCAGCTCTAAATCTTTGCAGGCTTTTTCTCACTGCTACTCACTCCAAATAAAGTCTTTTTCCAGTCCTTACCCTTTGCAGGCTTTTTTCTCATTGCTACTCACTCCGAATAAGGTTTTTTTTCCCACCACTAAATCTTTGCAGGCTTTTTAAAATTATTACTCCCTCCAAATAATGTTTTATTTTTCAGTTCTAAGTCTTTGCAGGCTTGTTTTCATTGCTACTTGCTCCGAATAAAGTTTTCCCCTAGCCCTAACCAGGGGATAAAATAATGTGCTGAAGCTGACCAGACTAAGAACACTAACCAGTTGAGAATACCTGGTAGGCAGATTCTTCTATCAGAGCTGCAATTTTCAGAAACTAGCCTGTTTGTGCCCAAGCAGCAAACCAGTCCAGCCAGCCCAACAACCCAACCAGCCAGCCAGCCACAGACCAGTAGAGGAGTTGAAGTATTCAATGAAACACAGCAGCAGTAGGAAGTTGTGGAAATATATTTACTTTTTTATACTACTACTACTGCTACTACTACTACTACTACTGCTGCTGCTGCTGCTGCAACGCTCTCTACGTGGGGCTACCTTTGAAAAGTGTTCGGAAACTTCAGATCGTGCAGAATGAGGCCGTGAGAGCCATCGTGGGGCTCCCTAGATTCGCCCACGTTTCTGCAACACTCCATAGCCACTCACAATTCAAAGTGTTGGTAATGAACTTTAAAGCCCTACAGGACATTGGGCCAGAATACATCCGGAACCGCCTTCTACCACACGAATCCCAGCAGCCGATAAGGTCCCACAGAGTTGGCGGTCCCCCAGGTCCTGTCGACCAAACAATGTCGTTTGGCGGGCCCCAGGGGAAGAGCCTTCTCTGTGGCGGCCCCCGGCCCTCTGGAATCAACTCCCTCCAGAGATTAGAACGGCCCCCACCCTCCTTGTCTTTCGCAAATTACTCAAGACCCACCTTTATCGCCAGGCATGGGAGAGTTAAGATATTCCTTCCCCCTAGGCATTACAAGTTATGCATGGTATGTTTGTGTGTATGTTTGGTTTTTATAATAAGGGTTTTTAGTTGTTTTATTAATTGGATTGTACATGCTGTTTTTATTGTTGTTGTTAGCTGCCCCGAGTCTGCGGAGAGGGGCGGCATACAAATCCAATAAAATAATAATAATAATAATAATAATAATAATAATAATAATAATAATAATACTATACATACAATAAACTAGTCTCTTACTAGTACCTTGCTACAACTATCTTAGTTCAATAACTCAATAACTCACGGGAACCAACTTATACAGCATTACAGCTTCTTCAAAGCTCACGTCTCATGAACAGCAACAGCAACACAGCTCACAGCAAACAGACAGAGAGAAAAGAGCAGGGAGCTCTTGCCTAATTAAATACTTTTCATATAATTGCTAGGTTGCTGCACGCTCCACTGCCTCTGAGTGACTCAGCATTCTTAACTGAGGCCTACTTTCTCCAATTATCTAGGGATTTTTAATTCCTGACATCTTCCCCCTATTTTTCTCCCCCAAAACTAAGGTGAAGCGTTATACTCTGAAAAATATGGTGCCTGTATTGTGAATAATTCTAGGCCAATCTCCAAACATTAGAGGTTCGAGCAAAGGAGCAGAATTGTGGTCCCGGGACGAAATATTATCTAGCCCTCCATGAAATGGAGTTTAACACCCCTTTTCTAGACTTGGTAAAAAGAGGAGGAAATTTCTTGCACCACGTCCTTAATTTGGAATGGTCGCTAAGTGAGGACCACCAGTAGTGATGCAGAGGAGTTCACAGTGTCAGGCCAGGGATGCCCAGTGGTCCACCACTGGTCTGTGGGCTGTTTGCAACTGGGCTGCGCGAGCGACTGTTCATTCATGCACAAGTTTGCGCTCACAGCTTGGTTTTCATGATGAGTCCACTTGTTACCCCCTCTCCCCCCCCAGCACACCAGGCTGTCGTCTGGGCTGCCAGAGGAGCCTTTCGGTGGCACTTGAGGAGGCTTTGGCAGTCCAGAGTGAACGAAGCATTTTCCTTTCTCTGGGCGCTTGGAAAGGGAATAAACCACTTCGCTGTGGTGACTCCCTCGCACTGCCTCCCGTACACCCAGAGCGTCTGGGCACGAAAAAGGCAAAAGGGGGCGCTTTGCCCCAGCCGGATCAACTCGGCTTCAGCCAAACCGAGGAGTCACCACAGTGAAGGAAAGACGTCGGCTACAAAGTGAGTGAGCGAGAGGAGAGGGGAGCCCTTCAGCATGGGAAGGAAGAGGAAGCAGGCAGCAGCAGCTGCCTTTCTGTCAAAGGAGCGGGAGGTTCCCCCTTCTCGCCCGCCTGGGTTTCTCTCTCTGGCGCAGTGTATGGGAAGCAGCCTCACGCCGGGTGTAATGGGAGGCGCGTGCTCCTCTTCGCCGTCTCAGAGTCCCTCTTTTTTTTTAAGCCTTAAAGTTTTGGATTTTTTGGATTCCCCCTCACCTCATCTTCTTCCTTCGGCAGTGACTGTCCTCCTTCTCCTCTTCCTCTTCCTCCTCCTCCCACCCAAATTCTGAGCTTTTATTTCTTTCCCTAGTGGGTTTGCACACATTATTTGCTTTTACATTGATTCCTATGGGAAAAATTGCTTCTACTTAAGAACGTTTCTACTTAAGAACCTGGTCACGGAACGAATTAAGTTTTTTAGTAGTGGTTAGCAAAAACTTCAGAAGAAAAGGATTTAGGGGTAGTGATTTCTGACAGTCTCAAAATGGGTGAACAGTGCAGTCAGGCAGTAGGGAAAGCAAGTAGGATGCTTGGCTGCATAGCTAGAGGTATAACAAGCAGGAAGAGGGAGATTATGATCCCCCTATACAGAGCGCTGGTGAGACCACATTTGGAATAATACTGTGTTCAGTTCTGGAGACCTCACCTACAAAAAGATATTGATAAAATTGAACGGGTCCAAAGACGGGCTACAAGAATGGTGGAAGGTCTTAAGCATAATGAACTCAATCTGTATAGTCTGGAGGACAGAAGGAAAAGGGGGGACATGATTGAAACATTTAAATATATTAAAGGGTTAAATAAGGTCCAAGAGGGAAGTGTTTTTAAATAGGAAAGTGAACACAAGAACAAGGGGACACAATCTGAAGTTTAGTTGGGGGGAAAGATCAAAAGCAACAGGGGAAAATATTATTTGACTGAAAGGGTAGTAGATCCTTGGAACAAACTTCCAGCAGACGTGGTAGATAAATCCACAGTAACCGAATTTAAACATGCCTGGAATAAACATAGATCCATCCTAAGATAAAAATACAGGAAATAGTATAAGGGCAGACTAGATGGACCATGAGGTCTTTTTCTGCCGTCAGTCTTCTATGTTTCTTTAGTAGTGGTACCACTATATATTTATTTAACTCCAAATTCATACATATACCAATGCATATACTATACAATCATATCTTTGACATTTATTATCACATCTTTCTGGCTAATTCTTTTATATTCATGTCAACATCTCTATCACATTTACAAATTATCAGTCTGTTTGTGTTTCTCTCTCTCTCATCTACTTCCTTCCCTTTTCTCCATCCTTCCTTCCTTCCTCTCTCCACCCCCATCTCTACCTTTCTTCTTTTGGGGTGTGTGTGTATTTTTTTTCTCCAAACAAGCTTCTTCAATACATTTTAAAATATTTGCATATTATAATAAAAACAGTATCGAGTTAGTAAATTATTTATAATTAATCTCCTCCAAAATTATTAGTTCCCAATTAATTACTTCTGGTGCCAATCCAGGCCCCCCAACCTAGACCTCTAATTTTGCAATCTAGATATCTATATTTTCATCTAATTGAATTCAAACTTAATTTCCTTTAAACCTTATTGAATTAATATCCTTCTCCTTAAGTAATTCAGGTATGTCAGAGTGCTTATTCCTCCTTCTTATGTATTCTCCAAAACCCTTACAAAAAAAGAAGACTTTATCAACTACAAACAATAAAAAAGGAAAATTGTAAACTCTATTATTATAACAATATTATACAATGTTTATATTATATACCTTTCTCAAACTACTTCCTCTTTCCCCCTCTAAACCGTCCCTTGAGTGATGTTAGTTCTGATAATTTTTATTTTTATTTTTTAATACTTTTTATTGAAGTATAGTATTTATATTATTAAAAACAAAACATTAAAAAACATTGAAAACATACAATAGAACATACAAGAAAAAGAAAAGAATAAAGAAACGAGAAGAGATAAATTTTATATTACAAACTGATAACATATTACTAACCAATTACAAGTCCAATAAATAATAATAATAATAATAATAATAATAATAATAATAATAATAATGGGAAACTAAAAGAATAATAATAATAATAATAATAATAATAATAATAATAATTATTATATTATTATTATTATTATTACAGTATTATTATTCTTTTAGTTTCCCATTTCTTTTAGTATTGTAATATTTTACAATATTTATCATATTGTATGGCACCAGACCAGGGTATCTACGAGACCGCCTTCTGCCACACAAATCCCAGCAACCAGTTAGGTCCCACAGAGTTGGTCTCCTCTGAGTTCCGTCAACTAAACAATGTCATTTGGCGGGACCCAGGGGAAGAGCCTTCTCTGTGGCGGCTCCGACCCTCTGGAATCAGCTCCCTCCAGAGATTAGAACTGCCCCCACCCCTCCTTGCCTTTCGTAAACTCCTTAAAACCCACCTCTGTCGTCAAGCGTGGGGGAACTGAAACATCTCCCCCTGCCTATGTAGTTTTTTGTGTATGATATGACTGTATGTATGTTTTTATATATTGGGGTTTCTTGTTTTTTTAGACTTTTTAAATGTATTATTGTTATTTTAGATTCTAACTATTAGATTTGTCATTATATATTGTTTTTATGATTGCTGTAAGCCGCGGCGGAGAGGGGCGGCATACAAATCTAATAAATAATGATAATAATAATAATAATAATAATAATAATAATAATAATAATAATAATAATAATAATTTATAGGGACCTCTGAGTTAGACCACTTCTTTCCACTCCTCCTAAACTGTGGTCCATTGGAAGCAAGAAATTAGGAAGGGAAGGAACGAAAGAAGGAAGGAGAAAGGAAGGAGGAAGGAAAGAGGAAGGGAGGGAGGGAGAAAGGAAGGAGGGAGGGAGGGGGAGGGAAGGAAGGAAGTGAAGGAAGGAAAGAAGGAAGGAGAAAGGAAGAGAAGGAAGGAGGAAGGAAAGAGGAAGGGAGGGAGAGAGAAAGAAAGGAGGGAGGGAGGGGGATGGAAAGAAGGAAGGAAGGAAGGAAGGAGGGAGGGGAGGGAAGGAAGGAAGGAAGGAAAGGAAAAGAAGGACAGACAAATCACTGAAAGTTTTAAAGAAGAGATTGGAAAACCATTTGTCTGGAATTCCAGAGTGCTCAAGCAGAGGGCTGGACTAGAGGACCTCCAAGGTCCCTTCCAATGATTCTACAATCCATTTGCCGCCACCTGGTTCCTTGCCAGGTTTAATCCTGAGCCCAATGCAATCAACTGTGGGTGCTGCTGGCAAGCCCAGTCGCAACTTTCCCTCTGTGGCCCATAGATGTCACTCTCTGCGCATGGATGTGCATTGAAACCCTGTTTCGGAGCAGAAATGGGAGGCTTTCTCTTTCAAAGACCTCCTCTCTCTCTCTCTTTCAGATGACACGCCCCCTCCACCTGCGCCCTTCGCCCATCGCATCGTCACACTGAGGACTGGAGACTTTAAAGATACTTACAAGCTGAACACCAAGGAAGTCCTAGGAGGGTAAGGAAAGAGAGTAGGTTGGATCTGCGGGAGAAATGTCCCGAGAGCAAGAAGAATTCGTCGGTGGGAGGATTGGCCTCCAGATGTGGTGGAGGGGGTCCATCACCAATTCCAGAAGAGATGGACAGCCATTGGTCCACAATGGGGAAAGGAAGAGGAGGGCAAAAGTTTGGGAACTTTAAGACTTGCGGACTTCAACTCCCAGAATTCCCCAGCAGTGCATACATGAAGTCCACAAGTTTTAAAGTTCCAATGTTGGACACCCCCAGGATAGGGCCTCCTGCTCAAGCAATGGGTTAGCTATCAGGCCTCAAAGGTCCCTTCCGATCGTACGTTTCTACTTCCTTCCTTCCTTCCCCCTCCTTTCCTTCCTCTTTCTTCTTCTCTTCCTTTCATTTTTCTCTTCCTCCCCTCCTCCCCACCCCTCCCTTCCCCCTCCCTCCCTTCTTTCCCTCGTTTCCTTCCTTCCATTTCTCCTCCTCCCTCCCTCCTTCTTCCTTCCTTCCTTCCTTCTCTCCCTCCTTCTCTTTCTTATTTTCTTCCTTCCATCTTTCTCTCCCTCCCCATCCTCCTCCTTCCTCCTTCTGTTCCTTTTCTTCCTCCCTCCTCCCTCCTCCCTTCCTCCCCCTCCATCTCTTTCTTCTTCTTCCTTCCATCTTTCTCTCCCATCCATCCATCCCTCTGCCTCTCCCCTCCTTCTCTTTCTTCTTTTCTTCTTCCTCCTCCCTCCCTCCCTCTCTCTCTCCTTCCTTCTCTTCCTTCTTTTCTTCTTTCCATCTTTCCCCTCCTCCCTTCCTCCTTCCATCTTTCCCTCCCTTCTCTCCAGAGTGAATCAGGGTGTCTTACAATATCCTAAAAACCCAAATATAAGAAACATCCATATATTAGCCGAGATTTCGGCTCAGGACAGTTTCCGCCCTCGTGTCTCCAGGGGGAAGTTTGGAGAGGTCCGTACGTGTACGGTGAAGGACACGGACCTCAAGCTGGCGGTGAAGATCATCAAGAAGCACAGCCCCAAAGACACGGTAGGCGGGGGAGACCTGGGAGGTGTTACTTGAGGGAGGACAGAAGTGGTTTCCTACCGGTTCAGGACTGGTTCAATAGAACTGTTAGTAACTTGGCGGACTGGGTCGCTGGAACTTGCCAGGCCCACCCACCTCCTCCTCTTTGATGCCTACGACGCCGCTTTTCTCCGGCAGGAAACAGCCAAAGAGGAAATCGACGTGATGAATCAGCTCAACCACCGCAACTTGATCCAACTCTACGACGCCATCGAGACGCCCCGAGAGATCATGCTCTTCATGGAATTGTAAGTTGGGGGAGGCAAAGGGGGGAGGGCACTGGGGGGGGTCAGAGGCAGAGCCCCCATCTCACACGTACATGTGGTCCTTGACTTATGACCACAATTGAAACCCAACATGGACATTTGCTAAGAGAGACCGTGGTTAAGGGATTCTAGGCTCCATTTGTTTTACCACCTTTCTTATCACCGCTGTTAAAGCAAGTCACATCATCATCAATAATAATAATAATAATAATAATAATAATAATAATAATAATAATAATAATAATAATTTATTAGATTTGTATGCCGCCCCTCTCTGAAGACTTGGGGCAGCTCACAACATAGCAATAATACAATACATTACAAATCTAATAATAAAATTTAAACAGTCAATTTAAAAAACATTAATATAACATAATCAATGTCATAAAATCACCAACTACACAATCGTACACATTCAACCCAGTTAATCATACAACAGAGGTCAGAAAACACAACAAAAGGGGGAGGTAATCATCCCCACGCCTGGCGACAGAGGTGAGTCTTCAGCATTGTATGGAAGGCAAGGAGGGTGGGGGGCTGTTCGAATCTCTGGAGGGAGTTGATTCCAGAGAGCTGGGGCCCGCCACAGAGAAGGCTCTTCCCCTGGGCCCTGCCAACCGACATTGTTTAGTCAACGGGACCTGGAGAAGGCCGACTCTGTGGGACCTAATCGGCCACTGGGATTCATGCGGCAGAAGGCAGTCCCTGGAGGTATTCTGGTCCAATGCCATGTATTGTTATTATTATTATCATCATCATCATCATCATCATGGTTGGTATGTCTTGGTATAGCTAGGCTATGAGACCTTTGACATACACTGAGCAGAGAATTTTAACAGAGTGTGGATGTGTGGTAAAGCCAAAGAAAAAAAGACACAGACTTAGTTACGCTTAATAAGTACTATTTACATATATACAAAATAGAAACAATCCATAACCAGCACTAAGCCATCCAATATAATAAGCACTAAGCAAATACACTCCCCCCTCAAGGCAAAGCAAAAGCGAATGAGCGTTAAAGCATCATTGAGGGAAGGAGTACTGGCGCCCTCTTATGGCGAACCAGCCCAAAATATTTAAAGTGATAGTACAAGAGACTACAATAGGTAGTTTACAATGGCAAACCCTAACAACCATGTACCTTGTACTAACAACCATCATCATCATCATCATCATTATTATTATTGTTATTATTATTATTTAGATTTGTATGCTGCCCCTCTCCTAAGACTCGGGATGGCTCACATCATATAATATAAAACAGTAAATACAAAAACAAATCTAATTAATTAAAAACCTACATAAGCTAAAAACCCGATATATTAAAAATCAATCAAATCACAGGCATACATCACATTCCTTGGCCAGGGGTGCCAAGATCTAATTATTTATTGATTTATTCGATTTTTACCCCATGCCTTGCGACATAAGTGAGTCTTCAGTCTCTTGTGGAAGGCAAAGAGGGTGGGGGCAGTACAAATCTCCAGGGGGAGCTGATTCCAGAGTGCTGGGGCCACCACAGAGAAGCCTCTTCCCCTAGGCCTAGTTGACGGGATCCGGAGAAGGCCCAACTCTGTGGGACCTCACCGGCTGCTGGGATTCATGCGGCAGAAGGCGGTCCTGCAAGTAATCTGGTCCGATGCCAGGTGGGGCTTTATAGGTCATAACCAACACTTTGAATTGTGTCCGGGAAACCAATCGGCAACCAATGAGGAGTGTTGGGAGAAATGTGGTCATTAAGCGAATCAGACTTCTCCTCGTTGATTTTACTGGTCAGAAGGTCAGAAAACATACATACACATATACAAATACACACACGCACAGAGAGAGAGAGACTCTGTAACCGTCATAAATACCAGACACTTGCCAAGGGTCTGAATTCGAATTGTGTGACCATCAGGAAACAGTAGGGGTCATAAATGAGAAAAACAGCCATAATGCATTTTTTTTCTCAGTGGTGTTATAACTTTTAATGGTCCCAGAATGAATGGTTGTAAGTGAAAGACTGTGAAGTGGTAGGGAGGTCTAGGGTGATGTTGGTTTGTTGGTATTTATATGGCCACTTATTCACCCAGGGCGACTCAAAACTAACAAAAAGAACTCAAATAAATTAATTATAGTACATTATAACAAAATCACCCCATCATATATTATCACTATATTATCAATAGCTATTGCTATTCCTTCCTTCCCCTCCCTTCCTCCTTCATTTCCTACCTTCCTTTCATCCTCTCTCCCTCCCTCCCCTCCCTCCCACACTTTCCTTCCACCCCTCCTCCCTTCCTCCTTTCTTCCTTTTCTTCCTTTCTTCCCTCCTTCTCTCACTTCCTTCCTTTCCATCCTTCCTTCTTTCCTTCCTTGTTTCTTCCCAGATCTCCTTCATTCCTTCCTTCTTTCCTCCCTCCCTCCCTTCCTCTCCTTCCTTCCTTCCTCCCTCCCTCCCTCTCCTTCCTTCCATCCTCCCTTCCTTCTTTTCTTCCTTCCCTCTTCCTCCCTCCCTCCCTTCCTTTCCCTTCCTTCCTCCCTCCCTCCCTCCTTCCCTCCCTCCCACCTTCTCCTTCCTCCCACCCTCTCCCTCCCTCCTTCCTTCCTTCTTTTCTTCCCTCCCCCTTCCCTCCCTTCCTCCCCCCCTCCCTTCCATCCATCCTTCCTTCCAAGCCGTGGTGGCACAGTGGCTGAAAGGTAGTATCGCAGGCTAATTCAGTGCTCACCACCACTTGTTCGATTCTCACCAGGGTCAAGGTCGTCTCAGCCTTTCCGAGGCCAATCACATGAGGACCCAGATTGTTTTTTGGGGGGAGGGGAAGAGGCTAGCTCTGTAAACCGCTTGGAGGCGTCTCTAGAGCATTGCGAAGCGGCACATGAGTCTTCAGGGCTATGGCTATTGCTGCATTATGGGCCATCTTGACACAGCCTCGATTTAACTTATTTGACTTAAATGCCGCTTATATTCCCCCCCTCCTTCCTTCCTCCCCCCAAGCGTGGAAGGGGGCGAGCTGTTCGAACGGATCATCGACGAGGATTACCAACTAACCGAAGTGGATTGCATGGTGTTCATGCGGCAGATCTGTGAAGGGATCCTTTTCATGCACCAGATGAGGGTCCTGCACCTGGATCTCAAGGTAGGCAGTCCCAGATGTGGGGGGAGGGGAAGGGCTGAGCCCTACAAGTGGGGGAGGGCAGGATGGTACGGAAGGCGGAAAAGTGGGCTTGATCAATTGGGGGGAGGGCGCAGTGTGCCACTGGGGGTCCATATAAGTCTAATTAATTATTATTATTAATTATTATTATTATTAAATGGCTTCCACAGAGGGGACCAGGCTGAATGTAGGAATAACAGGATAACAGAGTTGGAAGGGGACCTTGGAGGTCTTCTAGTCCAACCCCCTGCTTAGGCAGGAAACCTTACACTACTTCAGACAGATGGTTATCCAACATCTGCTTAAAAACTTCCAGTGTTGGAGCATTCACAACTTCTGGAGGCAACTTCTGTTCCACACATTAATTCTTCTAACTGTCAGGAAATTTCTCCTTGTTTCTAAGTTGCTTCTCTCCTTCTTTAGTTTCTACTCATTGCTTCTTGTTCTACCATCAGCTGCTTTGGAGAATATCTTGACTCCCTCTTCTTTGTGGCAACCCCTGAGATATTGGAAGGCTGCTATCCTGTCTCCCTGGTCATTCTTTTCATTAAACTAGCCGTGTCCAGTTCCTGCAATCGTTCTTTGTATGTTTTAGCCTCCAGTCCCCTAATCCGCTTGGTTGCTCTTCTTTGCCCTCTTACTAGAGTCTCAACATCTTTTTTGCATCGTGGTGACCAACACTGGATGCCGTATTCCACTCACGCTGGTGTGGACACCCCTCTTTTTTGTTTCTCTGCAGCCCGAGAACATCCTCTGCGTGACAGCTACTGGCCACATGGTGAAGATCATCGACTTTGGATTTGCCCGAAGGTAAGGTGGGAAGGAGGGCGGCTGGACCTTCCTCTGACCGTGTCCTCAGGCCAAAGTCCTCAGCAAGCCGACTGGGAGATAGGAAGCCACAGCAGAGGGATGAAAGAGCCACATGCAGGTGGCTGACCCCTGGGATAGAGGGTCCCTGTTGTTGTGGCCCATCTGCGTCCTGTGCAGCTGAATACGGATACCGAGGATCGGGAGATGGGTGTGAGTTGGTATCCTAAGCCAGTGTAAATTGGCACCCGCATTTGATAGCGAGGAGGTCGGAGAGGATGTGGGGTCAGAGGCTGAAGGCCAACCAGGGCCTTCTGCACCTCCAGAGGTGCCCATGAGTGACTCAGAAGAAGAGCCTCTCCTTGATGCTCCAGTGTGCAGAAGTATTAGCAGGAAGGAATGGCTAAACAGGAGAAGGTCTCTGCGTGAATAAATCTCTGGAACACTTGGTCACGCCCTTGGGGTATTTAAGGGTTAGTCTTATGACGAGCGAGTTCGGAAGTCAATTTTCTAATGTGAGCAATGATTGCTTGGATTTGGCTCTTGGATTATTTACGTGAATTACAAAATAAGAAGGTGAAATCTTGACGTCCTGCCAACTCAGAGTGAGTCACATTAGTTTGAGATTTGATCAACGACAATCACTAAGGAAATGGCAGTATTAGTTAAAAGCAACGCGATGGGAGAATTTAGAGAAATAAAACAAGCAGCAATAGAAAGCGCTCAGGCAGTAATAGTTTTGGGTTGGAAGGATGCGACAAAATGGACAATGCAAAATTGGTACAGGTACACGGTGGACCATATTCAATTTGAAATGATGGATAAAAGGATAAATTTGGATAAGGGAACTGAGTTGGGACAGCTGATGGGACAGTGGGACAAGGTAAGACGATATATGACGAGCAGAATCCGAGACCAAGCTACAAGAAATAAATTGGAATCACTTTATAATATGTAAACAGATATATTGCTCTTGGGTCAAGTGGACTATACAAGAAACACCCCCGATTTAGTGGTGGGGAATGTGTGTGTGTCGGGGTGGTGGGCACATTTCACTATGCACTGTTTTATGTTGTGTGTATATAAACTTGTTAAAAATTAATAAAAAATAATTTAAAAAAAGAGATTTGATCAAAGAGAACTGTTTGGGAGTTTTGGATTTGTTTATTGGTTTGTTTGACTTCTATGCCTCCTAATCCCGAAGGATCCAGGGCGGCTTACAACAAAATATAAAAATACCGTTAACAATAAAAAGAAGCCCAATATAAATTAAAACAATAACTCACAACTCAGCCATCCAATCAACATGTACATATTATTCAATATGATTTGGCCATGAAAGATGTACAATTCATGGCGCCAAGGCCTGCCGGCAAAGCCAGATCTTCATAGCCTTTTGGAAGGTCAGTAGGGTGGGAGCAGTATGGACATCGGGGGGATAGTTAGTTCCATAGAGCAGGGGCAGCCACAGAGAAGGCCCTGCCCCGCGGTCCCGCCAACTTGCATTGCTTAGTCGACAGGACCTGGAGGAGGCCAACTCTGTGTGTTCTTATAGGTCTCTGGGAGAAATGTGGAAGGAGGCAGTCCCATGAATGATGATGATGATGATCATGATAATAATAATAATAATAATAATAATAATAATAATAATAATAATAATAATAATTTATTAGATTTGTAGGCCACCTCTCTCCAGAGACTCAGAGCGGCTCACAACAGTCACAACAATATACAAATCCAATATTTAAAAAGAAACAAAACATTTTAAAAACCCATCATTAAGAACCATACAATCATGCCATTCATTACACTATATGTGCTATGGGGTTTCTCAGTTACCCCATGCCTGGCGACAAAGGTGGGTCTTAATTAACTTGTGAAAGGCAAGGAGGTTGGGGGTGGTTCTAATCTCTGGGGGGCATTGATTCCAGAGGGCCAGGGCCACCACAGAGAAGGCTCTTCCCCTGGGGCCCGCCAGATGACATTGCTTAGTCGACGGGACCCAGAGAAGGCCAACTCTGTGGGACCTTATCGGTCGCTGGGATTCGTGCGGCCCTGTCTGGCCCGGAGCCATATAGGTGATAACCAATACCTTGAATTGTGCCCGGAGACTAATAGGAATCCAGTGCAGCTCGTGGAGTGTAGGTGTTATATGGATGGACCGAGATTCACCCATGACAGTTCACGCAGCAGCATTCTGGACTATTTGGAGTCTCCAAACACTCTTCAAGGGTAGCCCCATGTAGAGCCCATTGCAGTAGTCAAGATGGGAGGTGATGAGGGTGTAGAGCCTCCTGATCCTGAAAGGGCCACAACTGGTACACCAGGCAAACATGGGCAAACATTTCAGACTTTTTAATTTATTTTTATTTATTTATTTATTTTGTCCAATACACAATGAGGGTTTTAGTGGGTATATATCAATATACACATAGTAAAATACATGATGAAGGTTATAGAGGAGATACTCATAGTAAAATACAGTATATCTAAGAAATAATAGAAAAGAAGATATAGGAATAGAACATATCAATGAAAGAATAGAAGAAGAGATATAGGAATAGAAGAAAGGTATAGGAATATAGGAGAGCAATAGGACAGGGGACGGAAGGCACTCTAGTGCACTTGTAGTCGCCCCTTACTGACCTCTTAGGAATCTGGATAGGTCAACTTTAATGATCCGCTGATACGAACCGACTTATTTCTTGCTTTGCTGATACATTTTACACAGTTAAATCTTTCTGATACTAAATTATTAGAATTACGGGGTTAAATTTTGTCAAAGCCGGGTATGTGGACCTATTTCTTGGGGGGGGGGGTCCTCACCACTTGGACAGAACACCTATTTGGTGCACCTGTGGTGTATCTGTTTGTGTGTGAAAAGGGTGTGTGTTCGAATGTACCAATACCGACACTTTCTCCCCATTGCAGGTTCAACCCCCGTGAAAAACTAAAAGTTAACTTTGGCACCCCGGAATTCCTGCCGCCAGAGGTGGTCAGCTATGAGCCGGTCTCCTACAGCAGTGACATGTGGAGCATGGGGGTGATCGCATATATGCTGTGAGTTGGGGTGTTGGACTGGATGACCTCCAAGGTCCCTTCCAGCTCGATTCTGGTTGATCTGCAGGTTTTGTGTTCTCATCCTCTCTCTCTCTCTCTCTCCCACTCCCTCCCTCTCTTGCTCCCTCCCTCTCCCTCTCCCTCCCTCCCCCTCCCTCCATTTCCCCCTACTCTCCCTCTCTCCCTCTCCTATTCCCCTCGCTCTACCTTCATCCTTCCCTCTTTCTCTCTCCCTCCTTCTCTCTCCCTCTCTCTCCCTCTCCTTCCCTCCCTCTCTCCTTCTGTCCTTCCCTCTTCCTCTCTTTCTCCCTCTCCCTCCCTCTCTCCCTCCTACTCTCCCTCTCTCTCCCTCTTCCTCCCTCCATCTCCCCCTACTCTCCCTCTCTCTCCCTCTCCTATCCCCCTCGCTCTACCTTCATCCTTCCCTCTTTCTCTCTCCCTCCCTCTCCTTCCCTCCCTCTCTCCTTCTGTCCTTCCCTCTTCCTCTCTTTCTCCCTCTTTCTCTCCCTCCCTCTTCCCCTCCTACTTCCCCTCCCTTTCTCCTTCCCTCTCTCACTCCCTCCATCCTTCCCTCTTTCTCTCCCTCCCTCTTCCCCTCCTACTCTCCCTCCCTCCCTCCAGGCTGAGTGGTTTCTCCCCTTTCCTGGGTGACAACGACACAGAAACCCTCAACAACGTCCTCTTGGCCGAGTGGAATTTCGATGAGGAAGCCTTTGAGGGCATCTCGGACGAAGCCAAAGACTTTGTCTCCAACTTGATCATCAAGCAAAAAGGGTCCGTGTGTGTTTGTGTTGTAGAGCAACTTTCCCAGATAGGCGGAGGGGGTCAAACAGGGAATTAGCCTCGTAGACTCAGTCCATCAGGGGCAAGAAGGCCGCCAGCCCTGGCCCACCAACCCTGGAGGCCTTAGAACCAGTGGTCTCCAACCGTGGCAACTTTTAAGACTTGTGGACTTCAACTCCCAGAAACAGCTGGCTGAGAAATTCTGGGAGTTGAAGTCCACAAGTAAAAGGACATGCATTAGCGCACAATCTTGCCTACCGTCTGTTGTGGTTGGCTCTGGGCCAGCTCCTGCAGCAGGGAATTTTGATGTTGATTTACGGGAATCCTTGGTTTATCGGAGACCTGTTTTATTGACTCCTCTCAGAGCTTGTGTTTTCAAGATTTCTTGATAAACTTGCTTTAATTTCTTTGTGACTGTGTGTGTGTGTTTGAAATGCATTCCAAACTCACTGGGGGCTAATTGCCAAAGGCCCAGAGTCTGCGGAGAGGGGCGGCATATAAATCTAAATAATAATAATAATAATAATAATAATAATAATAATAATAATAATGATAATAATAATAATAACACCGTCCAAGAGTGGATTGCCATTACTGCTGCTACCGGTGCACTGCGCATGCGGCTTCGGTTGTCTTACATGCGTGCACGCATCTCCAGTGTGTTTTTGCTTCTGTACATGCGCAGGAAGCAAAAATGCGCTGAAATTTTGCACTGGGACCCGTGTGAGAGGGAGAGATTTTGGCTTTTTTTTTTTTTGCTTTCGCACATGCGCGGAAGCAAAAAAAATCACCAAAATCTCTCTTGTGCGCACGTCCTCTCTTGAGATTTTGCTTCTGTGCATGTGCACAAAGCAAATTTTTTAAAAAATGGTGGGAAAAGATGGCGGTGCCATAGGACTGCCAGTAGCGCAGTCGAGCGCAAATTGCACAATATGGCGGTCGCTAACTGGTGCGCAGTCCACTACCAAACAGGCTCTATGTAGTCAATGTAGCCACTCGGCAAAGCAGTGGAAGTGATGTGCCAGAGTCTGGAGGCTGTCAGGGTCTGGATTTATTTGTTTGTTTGTTTGTTTGTTTGTTTGTTTGTTTGTTTGTTCGTTCCTTCATTCATTCATTCATTCATTTATTTGGTTTGTATGCCGCCCCTCTCCACAGACTCAGGGCGGCTCACAGCAACAATAAACAATATATAACAAATCTAATAATTTAAGAGGAAAGCTAAAAAACCCATTATTATGGGTGCCAACAGATTCAAACTCAACCCTGACAAGACGGAGTGGCTGTGGGTACTGCCTCCCAAGGACACGTCCATCTGTCCGTCCATCACTCTGGGGAGGAGGGAATTATTGACCCCCTTGGAGAGGGTCCGCAACTTGGACGTCCTCCTCAATCCACAGCTGACTTTACGACACCATCTTTCGGCTATGGCGAGGGGGGCATTTGCCCAGGTCCGCCTGGTGCACCAGTTGCGGCCCTATCTGGACCTCATGAGCACCTGGAAAGAAACAGTCTTCTTTGCAGAGAGTAACAATGAAAGAGCTTGCAAGCCGGTAAGAGTTGGGAACATTAATAGCACCTGGTTAGGGCTGGAAAGAAACATCTGGAACAAGTAAAGCAATGAAAAAAAAACCTATAAAGACTTAGGGCTTGGAAAACATTCTTCTTTGCAGAGAGTAACCATGAAAGAGCTTGCAAACCATTAAAAGTTGGGAACATTATCTACAATCGACCTCTCCCCTTTTCTAAGAGGTCTGTAGGGGGTGTGCATAAGTGCACCTTTGTGCCTACTATTCCTGTCTCTTTTTATCTTTTCTCTCTCTGCTTTATACTTATATTATGTTAAACATACTCCAATACAATATTATATTTGTATGAATAAAAATAAATATTGTTAGCACCTGGTTAGGGCTGGAAAGAAACTTATTTGGAGCAAGTTAGACCAATGGAAAAAAAAAACCTGCAAAGACTTAGGGCTTGGAAAACATTATTTGCAGAGAGTAACAATGAAAGAAAGATTTGCAAGCCAGTAAAAGCTGGGAACATTGTTAGCACCTGGTTAGCACCTAGAGCTGGAAATAAACTTATTCAGAGCAAGTTAGAGCAATGAGAAATACCCTGCAAAGACTTAGGGCTTGGAAAACATTCTTCCCAGAGAGAAACAATGAAACAGCCTGCACGGGAAGAGCTGGAAAGATTGTTAAAAGCTAGTTAGGGCTGCAAAAAAAAGAGCTACATTCAGAGTATAAGACACACCCAAATTATCAGCCTCTTTCAGGGAGGAAAAAGGTGGGTCTTATATATCAAAAAATACGGTACTTGCTTGTGCTACAGTTGCAAAGGTGGTAACTCTGAAAAAACGGTCCTAAGTCCCTTTTTTTCAAGGCTTTGAACCGTCTTAACTCGAGGGCTGCCCGTAAATGTCTCCTTTTCTTCTTCCTCCTCCTCTCCTTCCTCCCTTTCTCCCAGGGGGAGGATGAGTGCGGCTCAGTGCCTGCAGCACCCGTGGCTCAACAACTTGGCCGAGAAGGCGAAGCGAGTCAACCGACGCCTCAAATCTCAGGTTCTGCTCCGGAAATACGTCATGAGACGTCGCTGGAAGGTAATAGCTGGTTTTATTTTTTTTAATGGAGGATTGTGGGAGTTGTTGTCCACCAGGGTGGCCTGGAGGATTCTGGGTGTTGAACACCAGCCATGCTGTCCAGGGGAATTCTGGGATCTGAAGTCATCCCCATGCTGGTTGAGGAATTGTAGGAGTTGAAGTCCCTCCATGCTAACTAAGGGGATCTGAGAGTAGTAGTAGTAGTAGTAGTAGTAGTAGTAGTAATAATAATAATAATAATAGCAACAACAACAACAACAACAACAACAACAACAACAGAGTTGGAAGGGGCCTTGGAGGTCTTCTAGTCCAACCTCTTGCTTAGACAGGAAATCTTACACTACTTCAGACAGATGGTTATCCAACATCTTCTTAAAAACGTCTAGTTTGGAGTATTCACAAAAGTTTGATCCACTCTTTCTAGTTAGAGGATTCACCAAGACAAATTCCTTGTGGGTCCAATCACACTTGGCCAATAAAGAATTCTATTCTATTCTATTCCATTCCATTCTATTCCTTATTCTATTCTATTCCTTATTCTATTCTATTCCATTCTATTCCTTATTCTATTCTATTCTATTCCTTATTCTGTTCTATTCTATTCCTTATTCTATTCTATTCTATTCCTTATTCTATTCTATTCCTTATTCTATTCCTTATTCTATTCTATTCTATTCCTTATTCTATTCTATTCCTTATTCTATTCTATTCTATTCCTTATCCTATTCCATTCCATTCTATTCCTTATTCTATTCCTTATTCTATTCTATTCTATTCTATTCATTATTCTATTCTATTCCTTATTCTGTTCTATTCTATTCCTTATTCTATTCTATTCTATTCCTTATTCTATTCTATTCCTTATTCTATTCCTTATTCTATTCTATTCTATTCCTTATTCTATTCTATTCCTTATTCTATTCTATTCTATTCCTTATTCTATTCCATTCCATTCTATTCCTTATTCTATTCCTTATTCTATTCTATTCTATTCATTATTCTATTCTATTCCTTATTCTATTCTATTCTATTCTATTCCTTATTCTATTCTATTCTATTCCTTATTCTATTCTATTCTATTCCATTCTATTCCTTATTCTATTCTATTCTATTCCTTATTCTATTTCATCCCATTCTATTCCTTATTCTATTCTATTCCTTATTCTATTCCTTATTCTATTCTATTCCTTATTCTATTCTATTCTATTCCTTATTTTATTCTATTCTATTCCATTTTATTCCTTATTCTATTCTATTCCTTATTCTATTCTATTCTATTCCTTATTCTATTCTATTCCTTATTCTATTCTATTCTATTCCTTATTCTATTCCTTATTCTATTTTATTCTATTCCTTATTCTATTCCTTATTCTGTTCTGTTCCGTTCCATTCTATTCTATTCCAGGAGTGGAAGTCCACACCTGCTGTCCAGGAGAATTCTGGGATTTTAAGTCTACCCAGGCTGTCCAGGAGGATTCTGGGAGTTATTTTCTGTCATGCTGGCTTGGGAATTCTGAGCGTTGAAGTCCACCCATGTCAGCTAGGTTATTCTGGGACTTCAAGCCCACGCCTGCAGCTTCGGGGATTCTGGGAGTTGAAATCCAGACATCATTGAAGCTGCCAAAGTTAAGAAAGGCTGTTTGAAACACTTTGCTTATCTTACAAAGTCAGGTTTTGCAAATGTGAATTTCCTCGGACACTGGCCGAGTGGCCCTCGATGACCAAGCTGTAGTGCAGGCCAACGAGTGCGTTGCCCAGCCAAATTTTGCATGTGAATTTGGCAGGGCCGACAACTCTCTGCAATCATCCTAACCCCAGGGAGGAATTTTCTGGGTTGAAAACAAGTGAAAACGGTTCCAGTTTTGCCTCCCGGGTCCAAAAATATGACATTCCAACTTCATCCTTCGTTTCTGGATTTTGTACCCCGTGCGAGTGTCTTTCGCACAAACGTATAAATAAACCTCCCAAAACAAGTTTAATCCCAGCCATCAAAAAATGTCCCAAAAAGGAATCCACAGCAGTGATACCCCCCCAACTCCCACTCGCCACTTGCCAAGCGTCTGGAAGTTTTGAAGAAGATGTTGGAGAACCTTCTGTCTGAAGCAATGTAGGGTCTCCTGCCCAAGCAGGGGGGTTGGACTAGAGCAGTGTTTCCCAACATTGGCAACTTGAAGATATCTGGACTTCAACTCCCAGAATTCCCCAGCCAGCATTTGCTGGCTGGGGAATTCTGGGAGTTGAAGTCCAAATATCTCCAAGTTGCCAAGGTTGGGAAACACTGGACTAGAGGACCTCCAAGGTCCCTTCCAACTTGGTTGTTAGATTAGATTAGATTAGATTTATTGGATTTATATGCCACCCCTCTCCGTAGACTCGGGGCGGCTCACAACAATGGTAAACAAAACATAGCAGCAAATCGAATCTTTCGCAATCTAAATTACAGTTTTAAGTTAAAAAATCCAAAAGAACCCCAATATATAAAAAACAAGCACATAATCGAATCATACACAAAAACTACACGGGCAAGGGGGAGATGTTTCAATTCCCCCATGCCTGATGGCAGAGGTGGGTTTTAAGGAGTTTCCGAAAGGAAAGGAGGGTGGGGGCAGTCCTAATCTCTGGGGGGAGCTGATTCCAGAGGCTTGGAGCCACCACAGAGAAGGCTCTTCCTCTGGGTCCCGCCAGACGACATTATTTAGTCGACGGGACCCAGAGAAGGCCAACTCTGTGGGACCTAAGTGATCGCTGGGATTCATGCGGCAGAAGGCGGTCCCGGAGGTATTCTGGTCCAATGCCATGAAGGGCTTTATAGGCCATAACCAACACTTTGAATTGTGACCGGAAACTGATCGGCAACCAATGCAGACTGCGGAGAGTTGGTGTGACATGGGCATACCTAGGGAAGCCCATGATTGCTCTTGCAGCTGCATTCTGCACGATCTGAAGTTTCAAACACTCTTCAAAGGGAGCCCCATGTAGAGAGCCTTACAGTAGTCGAACCTCGAGGTGATGAGGGCATGAGTGACTGTTGTTGTTGTTGTTATTGTCTGGATTTGGATAATGTGACCCAGGACGGATTCCCATTCCTGCAACTTTGCTTCTCCTGCATGTGCCCGTGGGCATCTCAGCTTGTTTTTGCTTCTGTGCATAGGCAGGAAGCAAAAGACACATGAATGCGCAAGATTTCTGTGCATGTACAGAAGCAAAAAATAACCGAAATCTCACTCAAGATCATGTGAAGTGTTAATACTACTTGATAAGGCCACACGTGGAATCCGGCATCCAGTTTTGGTCACCATGATGCAAAAAGGATGTTGAGTCTCTAGAAAGAGTGCAGAGAAGACCAACAAAGAGGATTTAGGGGACTGGAGGCTAAACATAGGAAGAACGGCTGCAGGAACTGGGCATGGCTAGTTGAATGAAAAGAAGGACCAGGGGAGACACGATAGCAGCCTTCCAATATCTCAGGGGTTGCCACAAAGAAGAGGGAGTCAACCTATTCTCCAAAGCACCTGAGGTTAGAGCAATGGGTGGAAACTAAACAGGGAGAGAAGCAACTTAGAACTAAGGAGAAATTTCCCGACAGTGAGAATGGTTGATCAGTGGAACAGCTTGCCACCAGAAGTTGTGAATGCTCCAACACTGGAAGTTTTAAGAAGTTGTTGGATAACCATCTGTCTGAAGTAGTGTTGGGTTTCCTGCCTAAGCAGGGGGTTGGACTAGAAGACCTTGAAGGTCCCTTCCAACTCTGTTGTTGTTATTGTTATTAACACTTCTCCCTTCTAGTACTGATGATATCACCTAGCTGGTTCATGAAACATCTGCAAGAAAACAAACTCAGAGAATACCAAGGACCCCGCAGTCATTGTCATTGTTATTGTCTTCCTCTTCCTCCTCCTCCTCCTTCTCCTCATCTTCCTCCTTCTCCTCTTCTTCTTCCTCCTCCTCCTCCTCTTCCTCCTCCTTCTCCTCTTCCTCCCCCTTCTCCTCCTTCCTCTTCCTCCTCCTCCTCTTCCTCCTCCTCCTCTTCCTCCTCCTCCTCTTCTTCTTCCTCCTCCTCTTCCTCCTCCTTCTCCTCTTCCTCCTCCTTCTCCTCTTCCTCCTCTTCCTCCTTCTCCTCCTCCTTCTCCTCTTCCTCCTCTTTCTCCTCTTCCTCCCCTTCTCTTCTTCCTCCTCCTCTTCTTCTTCCTCTTCTTCCTCCTCCTCTTCTTCCTCCTCCTCTTCCTCCTCCTCCTCCTCCTCTTCCTCCTCCTCCTCTTTCTCCTCCTCTTCCTCCTCCTCCTCCCTTCTATTACTGGTGTTACCTAGCTGGGTCACGAAACATCTGTAAGAAAACAAACAAACTCAGAGAGGACAAAAACCCTCCACATTTCTCTCCTCCCTCTTCCTCCCCCTCCTCCTGCACAAACCTCCCTCCCTCCTAGCACTGATGATGTTACCTAGCTGGGTCACGAAACGCCTGCCAGAAAACAACCAACTGAGCTACGGACATCCTCTTTTCTTGCCTGGCTTCTCACTCTCCTCTTCCTTCCAACAGAAAAACTTCATCGGCGTTTGTGCCGCCAACCGATTCAAGAAAATCACCAGCTCTGGATCCCTGACGGCGTTGGGGGTTTGAACTGGGGGAGGGGGGCCTTTAGGAGGGGGGAACAGGGTACCGGGCGAAAGAGAGGAAGGAGGAAGACCCACCGACCCGAAGCTTGGACACTTTTGCGTTTGTTGTGCCCTGCCATCCAGGGATTGCATAGCGGGGAGTAACGGAGGTGGGGGGAGCCCGGATGCTGCCCCCCCTCCTGGCAAGCCCGCCCGGCCTCCTGCCTCTGCCTACCTGGGCAGGTGAGCCCGCGAAGGATTTCCCTGGTGAGGACTCATTGAGGACTCCAGAGTCCATAACGGAGACTGCTGCTCCTGTGGCGCGCTGCACCCTCCAAGCCCCTTTGGCTGCTTTAAAGGACCCTCTGAGGACATCTAGACGTGCCCTTCACCCAGGCGGAAGAGGGTCCCGGCATCCCTGCTCGGTGGCACGTCTACCTGTCGGAAGACAACGCAACCCAGACAAAGCTTTGTTTCGAAGCCTGGACTCTCGTATGCCGCAGAGAGTAGCCTGGGCCTTCCTGCTATGGTTTTGCTTTCGGAAATGGGGAGGGGTAGGTAGGGTGGGAGGGGGGGCAAAGGACTGTTGGGATTTCGGCTACCCGGCTCTGTTTTTCCTCCCTTTGGAGGATCCCTTCCCGCTTTTGTCTCCTTTGTAAAATGGTTTCTTTGCTTAAATTCGGAGTGGAAGTGTTACTGGGGGTCCGAGCGGAAATTCAACCCTGCCTGGTTCCCCCAAGCCCCTCCCAGCCACAGGTAGGACGATATAGTGTCGGTTCAGACCACTTCGCCCCGAACCGGTAGCAGAAATCACAGGTGGGCCTGCCCCGGTTCTGTGGAAGGCCGTTTTGGTCTCCTTTCAGAATAGGACTCGGATTGTGGGGGCAATACGCTGGCTCTGTTAAAAGAAAGAGAGCGCTATTGCTAACATGTTGTAAGCCGCCCTGAGTCTAAGGAGAAGGGCGGCATAAAAATGAATCAAACAATCAAACAAGCAAACAAGGAAACAAGGAAACAAACAAACAAACAAGCAAACAAACAAACAAATAAATAGCATTAGCATGTAGACTGACAGATCGCTTCCCAATGCTTTACAGCCTTCTCTAAACGGTTTGCAGAATCAGCCTCTTGCCCCAACAATCTGGGTCCTCATTTTACCCACCTTGGAAGGGAGGGAGGGAGGGAGGGAGGAAGGAAGGAAGGAAGGAAGGAAGGAAGGAAGGAAGGAAGGAAGGAAGAGCATTAGCTTTTAGACTGATAGACTGCTTCACAGTGCTTTGACAGCCCTCTCTAAGCGGATTACAGAGAGTCAGCCTGCTGCCCCCAACAATCTGGGTCCTCATTTTATTTATTATTTATTTATTAGATTTGTGTGCCGCCCCTCTCTGCAGACTTGGGGCGGCTATTTTACCCATCAAGGAAGGAAGGAAGGAAGGGAGGAAAGGAGGGAGGGAGGGAGGGAGGGAGATATCCTGGTCCGATGCCATGAAGGGCTTTATAGGTCATAACTAACACTTTGAATTGTGACCGGAAACTGATCAGCAACCAATACAGCCTGTTGAGTGTTGGTGTAACATGGGCATACCTAGGGAAGGCTTGTCGATCATGTGACCGAGGGTGGCTTAAAGGTCATGTGACTGGCTTAAAGGTGACCAACTTGACATCACTCACGTCAAGGGTTTGGGTTAGAGTGCCTGGCCTCTCCATGCCTCGAAGAGAGACAATCTTCCTCTCTATTGACTATGACTGAACATCCAAAATATGCTATTTAATTCTTTTTAAAAAAATATAAAAATCTTTATTAACTATTAACATTAAAAAAGACAAAGCAAATACAGAACAACAGAAAGAATTTACAATAAAGACATAAACAAAAACTAAAAACAAAAACATAACCACTACAAACATAAAAACTAACTTAAACACTTTAATTAATTTAATTTTATTTATTTATTTATTTATTTCTATATATATATATGCCATATGAGTACATACATATGACACACAGGCACACATAAATATACATTATCTACTATTTAAACTGTATGTGGATGTAGACACGCACAGCTCTTCTAAAATTATACACATTCGACCTCATTTACAAGAATAGGAAAAACAGACCCAGAGCCCAGAAGGGGGAAAAAAATCCAGATTTTTTCTACTGATTCTGCGTACCTGACCATACCTGTACGAGCCCATCACTGAATGCGATCCTAAATGGCATTAACAGAGGGATACAATTACAACTAATACCACTAATACCACTATGGATGGTATTAGTACCTCCCCAGTCCTAGGGCTTTGAGACGTTGTTTTTAAGGATTGGATTTGTCACATTGTTTATTGCTGTTTTGAGCCATTCCGAGTCTTTGGAGAGGGGCGGCATACAAATCTAAATAATAATAGTAATAATAATAATAATAATAATAATAATAATAATAATAATAATAATAAATTGATCACATACTCAGCTGCTGGAAAAAGATCACACAGACTGACTATTAATCGCTCCAAACTTGACTGTAAAAAATATGACTTCAGCAATCGGGTTGTCGAAGCGTGGAACTCATTACCGGACTCAGTAGTGTCAACCCCTAACCCCCAACACTTCTCCCTTAGACTCTCCACGATTGACCTCTCCAGGTTCCTAAGAGGTCAGTAAGGGGCGAGCATAAGTGCACCAGTGTGCCTTCCGTCCCCTGTCCAATTGTCTCTCCTTATCTCATTTATCTTTTCTTCCTTTCAAATTTGTTCATCTATACTTTTATATCTTTTCTTCCGTTCTTTTCTTTAGTTATATCACTACATATCTATTCTCTTCAATGTGTACCATGTATTGGACTAACTAACTAACTAACTAACTAACTAACTAACTAAATAAATAAATAAATAAATAAATAAATAAATAATTTACAAGCGGTAGGGAAGGTAACTGAAAAGCAGTCCTGCTACCAAGCCTGGGCAGGTGTATGAGTCCATGAGGCAGGCCCACCTGGACCCTCCAAAGCAGTGAAGGGCTGCAATTTTTTTTCTACTTCCACACTGTGGGCGTGGCTTATTGCAGTGTTTCCCAACCTTGGCAACTTGAAGACATTTGGACTTCAACTCCCAGAATTCCCCAGCCATCGAATCCATATGTGTTGTGTATTGGACAAATGAATAAATAAAATAAATAAACAAACTTGAGGAAGGTCTTCGGGATGGCTGCTTCCTCCCCTTCTCCCAGCTTCCTTCGGTTGGATCTTGGCTCAAGAAGCTGTGTGTAGATCCCTTCCGAGCTCTCTGGGCCAGCTGCCTCCCTGCTCTTCATGATCGGGGATGGGGAGGTCAGGCGACCTGTGGGAATCCTTCCGGCCAGATGGGCAGACGCAGGAAGGAAGGAAGGAAGGAAGGAAGAGGTTTTGGCAAGGGGCCCAGGAGCTGTGGGGGGGGGATCTTTGTGTCCTTTGCAGATTTTTTTTTCAATCTTGCTCCCTGCAGCTGAAAGAAGTTAGAAAGGAAAGGGGAGGGGAGGAAAGGAAAGGAAGGGAAGAGGAGGAAAGGAAAGGGGAGGGGAGGGGAAGAAAAGGAAAGGAGAAGGGAAGGGAAGGAAAGAGGAAAAAAGGAAAGGGGAGGGGAGGGGAAGAAAAGGAAAGGAAAGAGGAGGAAAGGAAAGAAAAGGAAAGGGAGTGGGAAAGGAGAAGGGAAGGAAATGAAAGGAAAGGAAAGGAAGGAGGAGGAAAGGAAAGGGGAAGGGAAGGGAAGGGAAGGAAAAAGAAAAGGGGAAGGGAAGAAGGAAAAAGAAAAAGGGAAAGGAAAGGAAGAAGGAAAAAGAAAAAGGGAAAGGAAAGGAAGAAGGAAAAAGAAAAAGGGAAAGGAAAGGGAAAGGAAAAGGAAAAGAAAAGAAAAGAAAGGAAAGGAAAGGAAGGAGGAGAAAAGGAAAGGAAAGTGGAAAAAAGGAAAGGAAAGGGAGTGGGAAAGGTGAAGGAAAGGAAAGGAAGGAGGAGAAAAGGAAAGGAAAGAGGAAAAAAGGAAAGGAAAGGGAGTGGGAAAGGTGAAGGAAAGGAAAGGAAGGAGGAGAAAAGGAAAGGAAAGAGGAAAAAAGGAAAGGAAAGGGAGTGGGAAAGGTGAAGGAAAGGAAAGGAAGGAGGAGAAAAGGAAAGGAAAGGAAAGAAGGAAAGGAAGGGAGGGAGTAAGGGAGGAAGGACCTCAAAGGATACAATCCTACCATGGTTTATGTTGAGAACTCCTTGGGGTGACGTCACTCAATCCAAAGATGACAAGTGGTGGGTTCTAGTCCTACCTTAGGCTCCAAAGCCATCGGGGGGCACTTTGGGCCAGTCCCCAGGAGAGGGGGAGTTCTGGTTCTGCCTTAGCCATGAAAGGCAGCTGGGTGTCTTTGAGCCAAGACTCTCTCAGCCTCCGGAAGAAGGAACCGGGCGATGCCATTCCTGGAAACCTTGCCAAGAAAGTCTGACTTTTTCCAGGCCCTCTTCAAGAGTCCAGACTGAGTCAGAACATTCAAAAGGCTCATCTGATGCCTCAGTCACGGCTGCTTTTCCATCATCTCGCAAAAGACCAATTGAACTCACCAAGGGTTGGGGCAATTCCAGCCCAGTGGTGCCTCTACTTACAAACTTAATTCGTTCTGTGACCAGGTTCTCAAGTAGAAAAGTTTGTAAGAAGAAGCGATTTTTCCCATGGGAATCAATGTAAAAGCAAATAATGTGTGCGATTGGGGAAACCACAGGGAGGGTGGAGGCCCTGTTTCCTGCCAGGAGATTCCTAGAGAGGCCCCACGGAGGCTTCTCCGCACCTTTTCCAGCCCTGTTTCCTCCCAGGAGATTCCTAGAGAGGCCCCACAGTGGCTTCTCCCCGCCTTTTCCAGCCCCGTTTCCTCCCAGGAGATTCCTAGAGAGGCCCCACGGAGGCTTCTCCCCACCTTTTCTGGACCTGTTTCCTTCCAGGAGATTCCTAGAGAGGCCCCACGGAGGCTTCTCCCCACCTTTTCTGGACCTGTTTCCTTCCAGGAGATTCCTAGAGAGGCCCCACGGAGGCTTCTCCCCACCTTTTCTGGACCTGTTTCCTTCCAGGAGATTCCTAGAGAGGCCCCACAGAGGCTTTTCCCTGCCTTTTCCAGGTAGTTCTGGAGGCTCGGGTTTGTAAGTGGAAAATGGTTCTTGAGAAAATCTTGAACACCCAGTTCTTATATAGAAAAGTTCGTAAGTAGAGGCATTTTTAGGTAGAGGTACAACTTTATTGTAGAATGTTTTATCGATGGTATCTAGCACCATCCTGATTGGCAAAAATATACCCAAATTCAAATTTGCCTTGCCTTGCTGGAAATGCAAGAAAGATGTAGGTACCTTCTTTTCATATGTGGTGGTTATGCCTCAAAGCTAAAAGTTAGTGGAAAAAGATCATGACTGGTTGAAACATAGAAACATAGATTGACGGCAGAAAAAGACCTCATGGTACATCTAGTTTGCCCTTATATTATTCCTTGTATTTTATCTTAGGATGGATCTATGTTTATCCCAGGCATGTTTACATTCAGTTACTGTGTATTTACCAACCATGTCTGCTGGAAGTTTGTTCCAAGGATCTACTACTCTTTCAGTGAAATAATATTTTCTCATGTTGCTTCTGATCTTTCCCCCAACTAACTTCAGATTGTGTCCCCTTGTTCTTGTGTTCACTTTCCTATTAAAAACACTTCCCTCCTGAACCTTATTTAACCCTTTAACATATTTAAATGTTTCGATCATGTCCCCCCTTTTCCTTCTGTCCTCCAGACTCTACAGATGGAGTTCATGAAGTCTTTCCTGATATGTTTTATGCTTAAGACCTTCCACCATTTTTGCAGCCCGTATTTAAGTGCAGATCTGTTTGTAAAAGTAATATGATGTTTAAAGATTTTTTAAAAAATTAAAAAAATATAAATTCTTGATCAGAACCAGCCAAGGAGGGATCAGATGGCACAAGGCCAAAAGTCCACCCAATCCAGCTGCAACTCCCAGGCTCCCGAAGGGGCTCGGATGGCTTGCAAATTGGCCTGGCCTTCCGGGAGAGGACAGGCTGAAATCGGTCCGAGTCCAGGGCCATTTTCATTTTGGCCACGTTTCTCTGAGAGGTGGGAAGCGGCCGGACAGCTGCCTTTATATGGCCAAGAAGGAATTCTTCAGAGTTCCTTCTGTTGACCCCAGTTGGGAGATTCTGATGGATCTGCTGAAGAGTCTGCTAGGATGCCTTGGCTAGAGAACTGCCCTTCCCCAGGTCTTCCCTTCCCTCCTTTCCTTTCTTCTCCCATCCCTTCTTTCCTGTTCTTTCTCCAATTCCTTTCCTTTTCTTCTTTCCTTTCTTTTCCTTTTCCTCCTCTCCTTTCCTTCCCCTTTCCTTTCCTTTTTTCCTTCTTTCCTTTCCTCTCCTCTCCTTTCTTCTCTTCTTCTTTCCTGTCCTTTCCTTCTCTCTCCCTTTCCTTTTCTTCTTTCCCTTCTTTTTCTTTCCCTCCTTTCCTTTCCCTTTCCGTTTCCCTTTCCGTTTCCTTTTTTCCTTCTTTCCTATCCTTTCCTCTTATTTCCTTTCTTCTCCCATCCCTTCCTTCCCCTTTCCTTTCCATTTTTCCTTCTTTCTTTTCCTTCTTTCCTTTCCTTTCCTTTCCTTTCTTCTCCCATCTTCCTTCCCCTTTCCTTCCCCTTCCTTCTCTTTTCCATTCCTTTCCTTTTTTCCTCCATTCCTTTCCCTTCCCTCCTTTCCATTCCCTTCCCTTCCATTCTTGCTTCTTCTTCTTCTGCCCTCTAGGACAGTGTTGACTTCCTTGGCTTGGGCTGCACACAAGCCTTCCCCTAAATTCACACGCAGAGCCCGTCTCTGCCTTCGCAGTGGACTCTCCTCCTGGCCCGGCCGTTTCCTGCCCCCCCCCCCCCTCCGAGCCCTTCCTGATTCTGGCCACCCCGGCAGCCCCGTTGGGATGGAGAGCATCTGGTGCGAATTACAGCCCAAAGCTTCTGACGTCCTCGGCTTTCCTGCTTGGGTCCCAGAAGCCCGGCTGTGCCCTGCCTGTCCTTCGCCCACCTTCAGGGTCTGCTGGGCCCAGGAGGGGGCTGATCCTCCCCCCAGCATGACATTAAAGGGCGCAGGGCTCCCCCCCACCCCTCCAGCCTCTGCAAATGTTCCGGAGAGAGAGAAAGGCAGAGCGCATAAGTGCACCAGCAGGCCTTCCCTCCCCTGTCCTGATGTTCCTTTTTTACTAGTATCATGTACATGAATATTATTATATCTTTGTATACCACCAATGTGTACTTGACAAAACAAACAAAACAAATAAAAAATAAACAGAGAGAGAAAGAGAGAGAGAAAGAGAGAGAGAAGGTGTGTGTGTGAGAGAGAGAGAGAAAAGAGAGAGTGTGTGAGAGTGAAAGAGAGAGAAAAAGAGAGAAAAAAAGGAGAAAGTGTGAGAGAGAGGGAGAAAGAGAAAGAGAGAGAGAGAGAGAGGAAGTGTGTGTGTGTGACAGAGAGAAAATGAGAGAGAGAAAGAGAGAGGGGGAGAAAGTATGAGAAAGACAGAGAGAGAGAGAAGAGAGAAAAAGGGAAAGGGAGAGAGAGAGAACAGAGAGAGTGTGTGAGAGAGAAAGAGAAAAAGAGAAAGTGTGTGAGAGAGAGAAAGAGAAAAGAGAGAGAGAAAGTGTTTGTGAGACAGAGAGAGAGAAAAAAGAGAGGAAGAGAGAAAAGAGAAAAAGAAAGAAGCGAGAGAGAAAGTGTGTGAGAGAGGGGAGAAAAAGAGAAAAGAGAGAGATAGTTCGTGAGAAAGAGAGAGAGAGAAAGGGAGAAAAGAGAGAGAAAGAAAGAGAGAGAGAATAAGAGAGAAAGAAAGAGGGGGGCGAGAAAGTATGAGTGTGAGAGAGAGAAAGTGAGAAAATGAGAGAGAAAGAGAGAAAGAGAAAGAAAGAGAGATAGAAAGAGAGAGAGGGAGAAAGTGTGAGAGAGACAGAGAGAAAGATACAGAGAGAAAAAGGGAAAGGGAGAGAGAGAGAAGAGAGAGTGTGTGTGAGAGAGAAAGAAAGAGAAAAAGAGGAAGAGAGAAAAGAGAAAGAAGAGAGAGAGAAAGTGTGTATGAGAGAGAGAAAGAAAAAAGAGAAAAGAGAAAGTTTGTGAGAAAGAGAGAAAGAGAGAAAGAGAGAAAGAAAGAAAAAAAGAGAGAAAGAAAGAAAGAAAGAGAGAGAGAGAGAGAACAAGAGAGAGAGAGCAGTATGTGAATGTTCCAGCGCATAGGAATGTCCCCCTCTGGCTGATTCATCCCTCCTGCAGACGTGTGGTCATCATCCAGGCCACCGAGCCGGCTCCAGACTAAAAACAGCCCCCGGGGAGTCACGGCTGGGGCAGCCCAGGCCAGAAGACGGGCGGCACCCTCGGTGGTTCTGTCCAGGCCATGCCGCCGCAGCCCCCGAGGCGTGGGAAGTTCGACCAGCGGCCAGGAGATCCAAGCCACAACATCGCAGCCGAAGGGCACGCTGACCCCTTCGACTTGGACTTGCGATGGTTGCAGTTGTGTCAGAGAGAGAGAGAGCAAGCGGTATGCGAATGTGTGTGCATGTATATACACACATACGTACAAAAAGAGAGAGATAAAAGTGTGTGTGTGTCTACACTGCTGAAAAAAATCAAGTGTGTTGTTTAAACACACTTAAACAACACCATATAACTCCAAGTAAATCAAATTTCTGGGAAATCAAACTGTCCACTTAGGAAGCAACACTGATTGACAGTCAATTTCACCTGCTGTTGTGCACATTCAACTTCTACAATTTTTTATCAAGTCACCCTGGTATATTGAATAATAATAATAGTAATAGTAATAGTAATTTATTATTTATTATTATTTATTTATTAGATTTGTATGCCGCCCCTCTCCGAAGACTCGGGGCGGCTCACAACAATAACAAAGACAATGTAGCAACAAATCTAATAATTAAAAAAAACACTAAAAACCCCATTATTAAAAACAAGCATACACACAAGCATACCATGTATAAACTGTATAGGCCTGGGGGAGATGTCTCAGTTCCCCCATGCCTGACGGCAGAGATGGGTCTTAAGAACTTTAGGGAAGGCAAGGAGGGTGGGGGCAGTTCTAATCTCCGGGGGGAGCTGCAGCATGTGGATGTCTCCCCCACACCCACAGTCCTTGGGGCAGGAGCTGGGCCAGAGGTAACCACAACAGTATGTATGTATGTAACGTATTTTTGCTGATAATGAAAAGGAAGGGAGATAGATAGAGAGATAGAGAGATAGAGAGATAGAGAGATAGAGAGATAGAGAGATAGAGAGAAAGAGAGATAGAGAGATAGAGAGATAGAGAGATAGAGAGATAGAGAGAGAGATAAAGAGAGAGATAGAGAGAGAGATAGAGAGATAGATAGAGATAGAGATAGATAGAGAGATAGATAGAGAGATAGAGAGATAGAGAGATAGAGAGATAGAGAGATAGAGAGAGAGATAGAGAGATAGAGAGATAGAGAGATAGAGAGATAGAGATAGAGAGAGAGATAGAGAGATAGAGAGAGAGATAGAGAGAGATAGAGAGAGAGATAGAGAGAGATAGAGAGATAGAGAGATAGAGAGATAGAGAGATAGAGAGATAGAGAGATAGAGAGATAGAGATAGATATATAGTAGATATATACAGTACTGCATTTTTCAGAGTATACAACGCACCTTTTTCCTCCCTAAAAGAGGCTTAAAATTCAGGTGCGTCTTATATTCTGAATGTAGCTTTTTTTTCTATGCTTCCCCCCCCCCCCCCCCAGCCCTAACTAGGTGCTAACAATCTTCCCAGCTCTTACCCTGGAGGCTCTTTCCTTGTTACTCTCTGTGAAGAAGAATGTTTTCCAAGCCCTGAGTCTTTGCAGGGTTTTTTTCCATTGCTCTACTTGCTCCAAATGCTTCTTTCCGGGTGCTAATGATGTTCTCAGCTCTTCCTGGCTTGCAAGCTCTTTCATTGTTATCCTCTCCAAATAAGGGTTTTTTTAAGCCCTTAACCAGGGGATCAAATAATGTACTGAACCTGACCATACTTAAGGCGCTAGCCAGATGAATACCTGGTGGTGAGCAGATTATTTTCGCTATTTTCTTCCCCAAAACTAACGTGTGTCTTATACTCCGGAAAATACGGTAGTCTTCAGAGAGGGGCAGCGTGTAAATCACACACACACATATATATATGCTGGTCACTTTCCCGGTTTTTCATAAATAGTCTTTTCGCCCTTTGATACCCCACTCTCTTTTGTGCAAACAAAATTCAATTCAATTCAATTTATGCTGCCCCTCTCCCAAGACTCGGGGGCGACTCACAACAGTCACAAAAACAGTATAACAATGGAACAAATCTAATAATAAAATTATATAAAAACCCCCAACAATTTAAAAACCATACAACACATACATACCAAACATAAAATATAAGAAAGCCTGGGGGAGATGTCTTAATTCCCTCATGCCTGGCGATATAGGTGGATCTTGAGTAACTTGCAAAAGACAAGGAGGGTGGGGCCGTTCTAATCTTGATTCCAGAGGGCCGGGGCTGCCGCAGAGAAGGCTCTTCCCTGATAAGTTCAGATTCTGAAATTTGCTATGTCATTCCATGTCGCATTTGCAAATAATACCCTTTGGCTATTGCACAATATTTTAAAAAATAATGTGTATCATCTTGGCCTGCCGGTTGTGTGTCTTTGAGAGGGAGAGCTCTGGGTTCATCGGTTCAAATGAGCGGTTGATTTATTTGCTTGGCGGTTCACAAGTTGTTCTCCGGCGTCTTGCCCAACAGCAAAGTCCAAACCCATCGCTAATCTTTCGAGCCTGCTTTCCCAGAGTCCAGGAAGTGTGTGGAAGCCTCGATTCCCTGAGCCAATCTGTATTTATTTACTTATTATTTATTTATTTATTCATTCATTCATTCATTCACTCACTCACTCACTTATTAGATTTGTGTTGTGGTTAGCTCTGGCCCAGCTCCTGCCCCAAGGACTGTGGATGTGGGGGGAGACATCCACATGCTGCACGCCTGTTTTGCCTCCGGTGGAATCTGCTGATGAAGGCTCCTCTGACCAAGAAGACAGGAGTGACAGGGAGGAGGAGAGTGGGGCAGACAGCTCAGAAGGAGATCAATTATCTCTCTCCTCCTTGGATTCAGACCAAGAGTTAATGATACAGCCACGCATGCGGAGAGCGATGCGTAGGCAGCAACAACTGAGAGATTATTATCAAAGAAAATGAGGCCACCTGTGGTTGGGTGGGGCTGTGGTCATTAGTGAGGCTGCAATAAAGAGCAGCCTGTGGGGTTTGGCCATTGTGGAGGATTATCTGATCCTTGTGTTTCGTGCCTGCTTTACTGACTTTGACCTTTTGTGTGCTGATTTTTCCCCGCTTTGAAACTAAACCAGAGCAAAGTGTGTTTCACTTTGTGAAAGAAGAAGGACTGTGAATTGCCTCACAGCTGCAAGCTAAGTACCACAGAACTGATAAGGGACTCATACAAATTACCAGTTTGGTTGGAGACGAGTGCTCTTTGCTCTACAAAAAGAGTGCTTCATTTATTTGCATTTTCAAATTTCAAAACAATGTTTTGTTTGTGTGCCTGAAATTGTATCTGTGCATTTTCGGGAGGATTCTACCAGAAAGCTTGACAGAATAGATTTGTATGCCACGCCGCCCCTCTCCGAAGTCTTGGAGCAGCTCCCAACATGAATACAAAATACAAATCCAATGATTAAAAAAGCAAAACAGTTAAAAACCCTTAATTAAATACACTCATTTAACCCAAACAAACCATACATAAAACGGAGCGGCCGAGGGGAATCAATTTCCCCATGCCTCGCGACAAAGGTGGGTTTTTAGGAGTTTGTGAAAAGCAAGGAGGGTGGGGGCAGTCCTGATCTCTGGGGGGGTTGATTCCAGAGGGCCGGGGCCGCCACAGAGAAGGCTCTTCCCCTGGGTCCTGCCAGACAGCATTGATTTGTCGACAGGACCCGGAGAAGGCCAACTCTGTGGGACCTAATGGGTTGCTGGGATTTGTGCAGCAGAAGGCGGTCCCGGAGATATTCTGGTCCGGTGCCACGAAGGGCTTTATAGGTCATAACCAACACTTTGAATTGTGACCGGAAACTGATCGGCAACCAATGCAGACTGCGGAGTGTTGGTGTGACATTGGGCCAATCATTAGGAGTTAGTGAGTTCTAGTCCTGCCTTATGTAGGAAAGCTGCTGGGTTACTTTGGGCCAATCACTAGGAGACTGGGAGTTCTAGTCCCACTTTAGGCCTGAAAGCCCATTGGATGACTTTGGGCCAATCACCAGGAGACGGTGAATTCTAGTCCCGCCTTAGGCATGAAAGCCAATTGGTTAACTCTGGGCCAATCAACTGGGTGACTTTGTGTCACTAGTCCCTCCTTCCCAGCCCAGCCTACCCCTCAGGATTGTTGTTCTTGTGGGGAGGGGGGGGAAGGAGGAGAGAGATACGACGCATATGTTTACCACCTTGAATTATTTGCAAACACACCCAAGGCAGGACAGGCATAAACAAATCAATCTTTTTCCTTAAAAAAATCCTCTCGTCCATGTAATTGGATCCTGGGTGGAAACTGTCAAAAGGCCAAATCTCTTGTAGACCTTGGCTCCGTTCTTAGGCTCAACGGGAGACGGCAGCCAAAAAAATGAAAATATGAAAACCCTTCCGCCTTCCCAGACAGTGTCCAGTGCTGGGGACCTCCGCCCAGAAGCAGGAAGGGGAGAATTGAGTGGGTGGGCGCCTCTTTGGTGGAGGAACCGATCCAGGCCACCCACCGAGAGGAAGGAGAGAAGGTGGGTGGGCAGGATGGAAGAGGGACGGAGGAGACCTGCTGACACCGGGGAGAGAAGTTTGGGAACGCTGCTATGCTTAATGCGCGTGCACAATGCGTTCCGCAGAGAAAGAGGTTGCACGGCTGCGATGCCTTTGAAAATCATCTTTTTAAAATCCCTCTCTCTCTCTTACTCTCTGTCTCTCTCTGCCTCTCTTTCTCTCTCTCTCACTCACTCGCTTTCTCTCTCTCTCTTTCTCTGTCTCACTCTCTCTTTCACTCTCTCTCTCTCTCTCTCTCTCTAAACCAGCAAGGAAAGAAACTCCAAGGCAGAAGTATTCACCCGCCAGCCAACTGAAGAGGCCCCCTTTTTTATACTGCCATTACCAACTGTTCTCCAATGGTTTGGTCATCTGCAGAACAGATTATTTACATGGGAGCAGCTATTTATTTATTTATTTATTTATTTTATTTATTTGTTTATTGGATTTGTATGCCGCCCCTCTCCGTAGACTCAGGGCGGCTTTAGAAACATAGAAACCTAGAAGATGGACAGCAGAAAAAGACCTCCTGGTCCATTTAGAAACATGTTTTTAATAGGAAAGTGAACACAAGAACAAGGGGACACAATCTGAGGTTATTTGGGGGAAATATCAAAAGCAACGTGAGAAGATATTATTTTACTGAAAGAGTAATAGATGCTTGGAACAAACTTCCAGCAGACGTGGTAGATAAATCCACAGTAACTGAATTTAAACATGCCTGGGATAAACATACATTGTAAGATAAAATACAGGAAATAGTATAAGGGCAGACTAGATGGATCATGAGGTCTTTTTCTGCCGTCAGTCTTCTATGTTTCTATGTTTCTATGTTTAAACTGCAGTTTCCAGTTTGTTCCAAGCATCTACTACTTTATTTATTTCTATTTATTTTGTCAAACAATTATAGGGTGAGAATTTGTACAAATAAAACATTAGATAAGTAATGATAAAAAGTAACAAAAGAAGACAATAGGACAGGGACGGTAGGCACAGTGGTGCGCTTATGCACGCCCCTTACAGACCCCTTAGAAAGGGGGGAGTGGTCAATTGTAGATGGTCTAAGGTTAAAGGTTTTGGGGTTAGGAGTAGAAACCACAGAATCAGGTAGTGCATTCCCGGCGTTGATTACTCTGTTGCTGAAGTCGTATTTTTTGCAGTCAAGTTTGGAGCGGTTGACATTTAGTTTAAATTGATTTCGTGCTCATGTGTTGTTGCGTTTGAAGGTGAAGTGGTCGTTAACAGGTAGGACATTTTGGTATATGATTTTATGAACTATAATTAAGTCGGAACGGAGACGACGACGGAGTTGTAAGTTGTCTAAGGCAAGAATTTCAAGTCTGGCGGAGTAAATTATTTTGTTGTGAGAAGACGAGTGAAGGACTTTCAGTAAAATGATATTTTCTCACGTTGCTTCTGATCTTTCCCCCAACTAACCTCAGATTGTGCCCCCCTGTTCTTGGGTTCACTTTCCTACTAAAACACTTCCCTCCTTAAATGTTTTGATCGTGTCCCCCCCTTTCCCTTCTGTCCTCCAGACTATACAGATGGAGTTCATGAAGTCTTTCCTGATAAGTTTTATGCTTCAGACCTTCCACCATTCTTGTAGCCCGTCTTTGGACCCGTTCAATTTGATCCATCTCTTTTTGTAGATGAGGTCTCCAGAACTGGACACAGTATTATTCCAAATGTGTCTCACCAGCGCTCTCTACAACGGGATCACAATCTCCCTCTTCCCGTTTGTTATCCCTCTAGCTATGCAGTGAGGACAATTAACCGGGGGAACAGCTTGCCACTTGAAGTTGTGGGAGCACTGTTAGGACGTATGAAGGACCAAGTTGGGGACAGATTGTCTCGGTGGTTCCTAAGAGACAAGAGTGGAAAAAATAGTGAAATGGGGCAGCGTCTGCTTAGGCAGGGGGTTGGGCTGGATGACCTCCAAGGTCCCTCTCCAACAGTGTTCATCTCTCTCTGTAAATTGCAGACCCGGCTTCAGGAGCAGGTGTCCCTGGACGCCCCGCGCCCGGGCTGGCTCGGGGGGGGGGGGGCTGCGAGCGGGGAGCAGCTGCGATGCGGGGCGGAGTTCCCAGGGCTCCGGGGCTCAGGAGGCCGGGCCGGCTGTGTGGGAACCAGACAACCCGGGCAGAGTTCGTCGAGTTGGGGGGGCGCTTCCTCCAACGGCCCCAGGGAGGGTGCGGCCCCCTCTTTCCCCTCCCGCGGACGCCAGCAGCGCCTCCTCCGTCCTGACACGGGCTTTGCGCTGGCGGAGGCAGGCGCGGGGCGAAGGAAGGCCGGCAGTCGCTGGCTTTGCCTCCCGGGTGGGGCTGGGGTCTCTTTTGCACCCCTCTCCCCGGCTGGAGGTCCACTGGCCGCCCCCCCCCCCCCCGTCCCCGCACCCTGGAAGCTGCGTGCATTCACACAACGTGGGAACTCCGGGTGGAAGCGCGCGGACGGACCCAACTAGGGAACGACATCAGGGAGGAGTGGGGGTGAGGTTGGAGGACGAGGAAGACTGGGGGGTCTTTGGTACTTTCTGAGCTTGCTTGTTTTCTAGCTAGCAGACCTTTCATGACCCAGCTGGGTAACATCATCAGTGCCAGAAGAGAGGGGAGTTTGCAGAGAGGAGGAAGAGGAGGAGAAAGACTGGGGGGTCCTTGGTGTTCTCTAAGCTGGCTTGTGTTCTTGCAGATGTTTCACAACCCAACTAGGCAACATCATCAGTGCCAGAAGGGAGGGGAGTTTACAAGGAGAAGGAGGATTGTGGGGTCCTTGGTTCCTCTTTGAGATTGATAGCTTTGTTTGAGCAGGAGGAGCGGGAGGGGGAGGAAGAGGAGAAAGAAGAGGAAGGAAGAGGAGGAGGAAGGAGGAGGAGGGAAGAGAAGAGGCAGAAGAAGAGAAGAAGAAGAGGAGGAGGAGGAGGAAGAGGAGGAGGAGGTAGCAAAAGAAGAGGCAGAGGAAGAGAAGAAGAAGAGGAGGAGGAGGAAGCAGAAGAGGCAGAAGAAAAGAAGAAGAGGAGGAGGAAGAGGAAGGAGGAGGAGAGGAAGAAGAAGAGGAGGAGGAGGAGGAGGAGGTAGCAAAAGGAGAGGCAGAGGAAGAGAAGAAGAGGAGGAGGAGGAAGAGGGAGAGGAAGAAGAAGAGGAAGGAGAAGAATAGGAGGAGGAGAAGAAGAGGAGGAAGAAGAAGGAGAATCCCTATTAGTGGTAGAAGAAGAAAAAGAAGAGCAGAAGGAGGAGGAGGAGGAGGAGGAGGAGGAAGACAATTGCAAACTCAGGGCATGATGTTTTTCTTGCAGACATTTCATGATCCAACTTGGTAACATAATCAATATTAGAGAAGGAAGGAACTCCCTCCTCCACCAGCACTGCCACTGATGATGTTCCCTAGTTGGGTCACGAAACATCTGCATGAAAACCACATAGAAGGTAGGAAAAATACATAAATAAAGACATTAAATTAACTGCCCACCACCAGGAAAATATGATAAAGTGTTCTCTAATTGTATAGATTTTTTAAAGACGGCCAATGATAAAGAAATGGTTTCCCACTGTTATTTTCATGATGTTTTCCCAACTGCTCAGCCTAAAACTTTCCTTGTGGTGCCCCACCCGAGGAATGAAACTGCTTTTGTTTTGCCACACCAGGAAAGACACACAGGCTGTGGAATTCTGGGAGTTGAAGTCTACAGGTCTTAAAACGCTGGCACGGTTTTAGGAACAGATTTCAGATAGCATCTTTAAACCCAC
The DNA here is from genome assembly GCF_031021105.1 of Erythrolamprus reginae. Taxonomy (NCBI): domain Eukaryota; kingdom Metazoa; phylum Chordata; class Lepidosauria; order Squamata; family Dipsadidae; genus Erythrolamprus; species Erythrolamprus reginae. The sequence continues at coordinate 180,418 of NW_027248504.1, forward strand.
TTAATCCAGTATTTAGTCTAGTGTCGATGAACGTACAAAATTCCCATCACAGCATCCTCAATTCATGCAAGCGAGTTTGGAGAACACGAACAGAAACCTTGAAAATCCACATCGAGTGGGCTAACATAACCTGGGTTGTATTCTTTTTTAAAAAAAACTTTATTTAAATTTTCCAATAAAATGTAAAGAAAAAACATGTACATATTTATTTATTTAATTAATTAATTTATTTATTTATTAGATTTGTATGCCGCCTCTCTCCGTAGACTCGGGGCGGCTCACAACACAATAAAACAGTTCATGACAAATCTAATAATTTACAATTTAAAATATTTTAAAAACCCCATTATTAAGCAGACATACATACAAGCATATCATACATAAATTATATAAGCCCGGGGGAGATATCTCAGTTCCCCCATGCCTGACGACAAAGATGGGTTTTGAGAAGCTTACGAAAGGCAAGGAGGGTAGGGGCAGTTCTAATCTCTGGGGGGAGCTGGTTCCAGAGAGTCGGGGCCGCCACAGAGAAGGCTCTTCCCCTGGGGCCCGCCAACCGACATTGTTTAGTTGACGGGACCCGGAGAAGGCCCACTCTGTGGGACCTAATTGGTCGCTGGGATTCGTGCAGCAGAAGGCGGTCTCGGAGATATTCTGGTCCGATGCCATGAAGGGCTTTATAGGTCATAATCCATTTCTGAATCAATGTGCAACAATTTCTGGTTTCATTAGTTACTTTCATCAATAAAGAGATAAGATGAATTTCACTTATTAAACTTTTGTATTTGTATATGTCATATGCTCTGCCTTTAGCTATCTAGCCATTTAAGTTTACTTTTTTTATTTTAGATATAATATTTATACACATGATACTAGTGAGAGAGAAACATTAGGACAGGGGACGAAAGGCACACTGGTGCACTTATGTATGCCCCTTACTGACCTCTTAGGAATCGGGAGAGGTCAACAGTGGAGAGTCGAAGGGTAAAGTTTTGGGGGTTAGGTGAAGATACTACAGAGTCTGGCAGTGAGTTCCATGCATCAACTACTTGGTTACTAAAATTGTATTTCTTGCAGTCGAGCTTAGAACGGTTTACTTTAAATTTGTATCTGTTGTGTGCTCACGTGTTGTTGTGGTTGAAGCTGAAGTAGTCATTGATAGGAAGGACGTTGTAGGAGATGATTTTATGGGCTATGCTTAGGTCGTGTTTAAACACTTTCCTGTAATTGCAACCAGCAAAAAATCAAGTTAAAACTGAACAGAGTCTCCAAACTTGGCAACTTTAAGACTTGCGGACTTCAATTCCCAGAATTCTCATAGCTGGATGGAGATTTCTGGGAGTTGAAGTCCGCAAGTCTTAAAGTTGCCAAGTTTGCACACCACTTCCTTATAGGAAGTTATATTTCTATTACAGCATACAGTTAGTCCTCAACTTTTGTTCAATATTTGTTTTAATTTAATTTATTTAATTTAATAAAGACATTTGTTCAATAAGTTTGAATTTAATTTATTTAATTTAATATATTTGACTTTTAAGCCATCCAACTCTTGCGGACTCTGGGCGGCATACAGTAATAAAAATAATAGTATATAAAAGTAATATAAACAATGATAAACAACATAACAATGGCAATATAAGGCAATTAAGCAACCCCCAAATACAACAATCATTCAACAAACATTCATACTTCTTGGGCTGGGCTAGTTGGTCATATTCAACATTTTGTCCTGTTTTACAACCTTTCTCAATTCGGTTGTTAAACGAATCACTGCAGTTGTGACATAAATAACACAGTTATTATGCGAATCTGTCTTCCCCATTGATGTTGGAACATCATAAATTTTTTAGAATTATTGTTTTCAAATTTAATTGTGTTAACAATATTAGCTGGGTCTAAGTTTGTATAATTAATCAGCATAATTATTTAGTTAAAAGGTTTTTTATAGGTTAATAATTCTATATTATTATAGAGTCCGACTCGGAATTGGGCAGTAGATGAATCCCACAAATAAATACATAAAATAAATAAATATATTAGATTGGTACATGATGGATTGATTGAAATTAAATTTTGAATTGATTGAATTAGATTAAATTGAAAGGGAAAAAGAATAAAGAAAAGAAGAGAAATAAATTCAATTACAATAGATTAATTGTTGGAAGGATATATAATATGAAAAATTACTGCCATTCTTTATAAGATTTCTTTTATATAAGATTTGTATAACTTACATATTTGATTTAATACTGAAAAGGATTCAGGTGGCTACGGATGTTGTTGGAATGATATAACACCTGTATAATTATTACTTTTAAAGGTCTTTATATAAGATTGTATAATCTATTAATTGATATTTTTTTTGTTATGGAGATTTTAGAATGTCATCAACCAATGGATGAAAATGTAGTAGTAAGAATAGAATTTATTTAAATATGGAGAATGAGTTAAAATTTAAAAAATGAGTAATGAATTTGGAAGGGAGATACAAAATGGGAAAAGAAATTTGAAATGTAGGGCATTTAGAAATGACAGAACTTTTTTAAAAAGAGTAAAGATATAAATTGAGGAAAGGGAGGAGTATAGCCTAAAATTAAAAGGTAGAAGAAATAATAATGAATATGTGTGGAAGATAAGCTATAGCGATTAATTTGGAGGAAAATTGAAAATTAAAGGTGGTAGACCCAGGAGACAAAAATAGGAGGAAAGAGGCAGCATTAGAATAATAGTATATCTACCTAGAATAAAATTATATATAATTTATTTTACTTTTATCTGCCCCTCTCTTTTCAGAAGTTGTTTGGAGTAAAATTATACAGTTTCCAGAAACAATAAAAACTCTTATTTACCTACTACCTCTTTGACAAATCTTTAATATATTTAACAATCTCCATGTTGTTTATTAATTAAACCTTGGCATATTTATAACATATATATATATGTTCTATGTTTGTTTGTCCTTTTGTATCAGTCTGATTATAAATAAAAAAAATAAAAAGAAATTTAAAAAAATCAACTGCAGTGATTCGCTTAGCGCAGGTTGTAAAATCAAGCATGACCCGAACTTTCCAGCCACTGTTGCTAAGTGAGTCACCACGGTTGATAAGTTAATAATGCTCACTCGATGCCCGTCTTGTTTAGCAGTGGGAATCCATTTTGGTCATAAGTCGAGGAGGGAAGACATAGAAACATAGAAACAGAAGACTGACGGCAGAAAAAGACCTCCTGGTCCATCTAGTCTGCCCTTCTACTATTTTCTGTATTTTATCTTACAATGGATATATGTTTATCCCAGGCATGTTTAAATTCAGTTCCTGTGGATTTACCAACCACGTCTGCTGGAAGTTTGTTCCAAGGATCTACTACTCTTTCAGTCAAATAATATTTTCTCATGTTGCTTTTGATCTTTCCCCCAACTAACTTCAGATTGTGTCCCCTTGTTCTTGTGTTCACTTTCCTATTAAAAACACTTCCCTCCTGTACCTTATTTAGCCCTTTAACATATTTAAATGTTTCAATCATGTCCCCCCTTTCCCTTCTGTCCTCCAGACTATACAGATTGAGTTCATGAAGTCTTTCCTGATACGTTTTATGCTTAAGACCTCCCACCATTCTTGTAGCCCGTCTTTGGATCCCTTCAATTTGATCCATATCTTTTTGTAGGTGAGGTCTCCAGAACTGGACACAGTATTATTCCAAATGGGGTCTCACCAGCACTCTATAGAAGGGGATCACAATCGCCCTCTTTCTGCTCTTCCAAGCAGGGAAAATTTAGATTTCCACTCCCATCAACCCCACTGGACAAAAACCTTCCTTCCTCCTCGCTTTAACACACCGCCGCAAACTCCAGCATGAGAACACAGTCCTTCCAAAAGTGGTCAAGCGTTTTAGTCCCCTCCAGCCGCCCCCCCCCCCCCACCCACAAATCTCTGGGGAGAACGGTCCCCCGTTCCCATGATCTCATTCCTCCCAAAACAGCCAGCCCCAAAATAAATGCAGGCAACAAAACAGATCGGAGATTAAAAAAAATTCGCCTCTGAGCCTATGCAGAACACCCCTTCCTCAACAACCCTGGGATTTAAAAAAATATATATATATCACCCTGAAGGCCAAAAATTCCAATTTTTTTTCTTTCTGGCTGGGCATTCGAATGTTTGCTGGCAGCTTTTTCCATGGCAATTTGTATTATATTTCCCCCCAAAGGCCATATTCAAACGCCCCTTCCCTACCCACCCACTCCTTATTATCCACATTGCAAGAAAGCTGGCTAAGTTGCAACTTGGAAAGGTCACTAAGTGGAGCTGGAATGTGAGGCATGGTAGGATTCGGCATTCGGGTGAAACCTAGAAACCTCCTGGTCCATCTAGTCTGCCCTTATACTATTTCCTGTATTTTATCTTAGGATGGATATATGTTTATCCCAGGCATGTTTACATTCAGTTCCTGTGGATTTACCAGCCACGTCTGCTGGAAGTTTGTTCCAAGCATCTACTCCTCTTTCAGTCAAATCATATTTTCTCACGTTGCTTCTGATCTTTCCCCCACTTAACCTCAGATTGTGCCCCCTTGTTCTTGAGTTCACTTTCCTATTAAAAACACTTCCCTCCTGAACCTTATTTAACCCTTTAACATATTTAAATGTTTTGATCCTGTCCCCCCTTTTCCTTCTGTCCTCCAGACTCTACAGATGGAGTTCATGAAGTCTTTTCTGATACGTTTTATGCTTAAGACCTTCCACCATTCTTGTAGCCCGTCTTTGGACCCGTTCAATTTTGTCAATATCTTTTTGTAGGTGAGGTCTCCAGAACTGAACACAGTCTTCCAAATGGGGTCTCATCAGGGCTCTATACAGCGGGATCACAATCTCCCTCTTCCTGCTTGTTATACCTGTAGCTATGCAGCCAAGCATTCTACTTGCTTTTCCTACTGCCTGACCATACTGCTCACCCATTTGGAGACTGTCAGAAATCACTACCCCTAAATCCTTCTCTCCTGAAGTTTTTGCTAACACAGAACTGCCAATGCAATACTCAGATTGAGGATTCCTTTTGCCCAAGTGCATTCTTTTACATTTGGAAACATTAAACTGCAGTTTCCATTGCTTTGACCACTTATCTAGTAAAGCTAAATCATTTACCATATTACAGACGCCTCCAGGAATATCAACCCTATTGCACACTTTAGAGTCATCGGCAAATAGGCAAACCTTCCCTACCAAACCTTCCCCTATGTCCCTCACAAAGCTATTAAAAAGAATAGGACCCAGAACAGACCCTTATGGCACACCGCTTGTAACCTGACTCTGCTCAGAATACTCGCCATTAACAATAACTCTCTGATGTCTACGCTTCAGCCAGCTGCAAATCCACTGAACTATCCAGGGATTAAGTCCAATCGTCACTAATTTATCTATCAGCTCTTTATGTGGAACCGTATCAAAGGCTTTGCTGAAGTCCAGATAGGCAATATCCACGGCACCACCTTCATCCAACACCTTTGTGACATAGTCAAAGAAATCAATGAGATTAGTCTGACATGATTTGCCTTCAGTAAAGCCATGCTGATTTGGGTCCAATAAGTTATTGTTTTTTAGGTGCTGATTTATCCTCTTTTTGAGTAGAGTCTCCATCATTTTAACTATAACTGATGTCAAGCTTATTCCGATACACTGAGGTCTGATAAATCCAACCAGATAAAAATTGCAGAGCTGCGTATAAAGGGTCCGCAAGTTCTCTCACTATAGTTCTGCCAAAATTCAGACGGGATGTTGAACTCCTATCTCCAGGGCCTCAATGGGGGCCCACAGTTCCTCCCCATCACTCGAACAGGAACATGCCTGGAGTCCTATAGAGGCAGTGGGGCAGCCCCAGTGGATAACTACTGCCACCCTGGAGGGTAAAAGGGCTCCCGGGCCAGGATTCTTGCTCCACTGGCAACTGTGCAAAGGACGGAGGCTGGACGGGAGCCACCGAATTGGCAGGCGAGGTCAGCAGTTGCTCCAAGGAGGGGCCCCGCCCGGCTTCGTTGACGCAGAAATTCAATGCCTGCAGGCGACACTGGTAGCCCCCAGCCCGCGACTCGGCGTTGGAGTAGCCGAAGACGGGCAGGATCGAAGCTTTGGCGTAACCCTCATTGCCCTGCGCGGGGGAAAGGCCCTCGCCGGGCGACGGGTGGCTGAGCTGGGACGCTTTGCCGTTGCCCAAAAGACCCGCGAAGTTGGGTACTAGTTGGCCAAACGTTTGGGGCAACCCCTTGCTTTCCTGCCCAGGTTTCAGAGAAGGTTGGAGACCATTCTGCAAGCTTCCATTTGGGTTAGATTGGGAAGGAGGCCTTTCCGTGGGGGGGACCTTGAGGTCATCCAAAAGGGCCCCTTTCACCTGGTAATCATTTCCCGGCAGGCAGAATCCTGACGGTTGGCTGTAGAGCCCAGTTTTGGGGCCCGGGGCTCCTGGAGGATGAAAACACAGCGTCTTGGCTCCAGAGGGGTTGAACTTGGCACATTGCTGGTTCTCCGGGCAAGGTAGGGTGGGATCCTGACCCTCCTGCCCACCTGTGAATGGATTCAGGGGAGGCACCACCCCCTCGGGGCCTGGCATTGTCCGGCTGGAGACATCCACCACTGATGGGCTATCTTCCATCTTGACCGGCTTTCCCACCAACCTCCGGCCGGTCGGCTGGCCCCTACCGCCCTTCTTGGTCCCCATGGCCCCCGAGGGCCCCCTCTTGCGGGTGAAACGTTGCCGCCGTCTCAGGAAGGAGCCGTTCTGGAACATGTCCTGGCACTCGGGGTCCAACATCCAGAAGTTCCCCTTGCCCGGTTTCTTGTGGTCCCGAGACACTTTGACGAAGCAGTCGTTCAGCGAGAGGTTGTGGCGGATGGAGTTCTGCCAGCCCTGTTTGCTGCGGCGGTAGTAGGCGAAGCGGGAGGTGATGAACCGGTAGATGCCGCTGAGAGGGAGCCGCTGCTCGGGGCTGCTTTGGATGGCCATGGCGATGAGCGCGATGTAGCTGTAGGGGGGCTTGGGACCCTCCGAGGAAGGCAAACGGGCCCCCACGCAGGAGTCTCCGCCGTAGGATGAAGGTCCCGCCGACGGGGGTCCGCCCGCTTCGCCCACGCGGGACGGGACCGACCGTGGGGAGCCTGCAAAGTCCAGCTGCATCGTCCTTCAGCCGCTCCGGACGGTTCCCCACCTTCGGACGGTTTGAATCCCGCTGCGGGACGGAATCTGGGATGAGCCCGCGGGGCGGGGGTGGGGGGAAGGCGCTGGACCGGCCCCACCTCCGTCCGCGGGTGGGTCGGACGCGGGGCCGGGCTTTTCAGGCCACGGGGAAGGCTGGAGGACGGTCGGCTTTGGGGAGCGAGCCCGGCTCCCGAGCCCTTGGCGGACGGGGAAAAGATGAGCTGGGCGGTTGGGGGGGGGGGGGGGGGACTCCACGCGGGATGCTGGTTCGCCAAATCCGGCGAAGTTGGGCAAACATGTCAATAGGCAGGCAGTCAGTCAATAGACAGCGAGAGAGAGGGGTGGGAGGGAGAGAGAGAAAGACAGACAGACACATAAACCAACGAAGTCCCCCAAATCCCGCGAAGTTGGACAAACACGCCAATAGACAGACAGACAGACAGACAGACAGACATAGAGAAAGACAGACAGACAGACAGACATAGAGAGAGAAAGACAGACAGACAGACAGACAGACAGACACATAAACTAGCGAAGTCCCCCAAATCCGGCGATGTTGGACAAACACGTCAATAGGCAGACAGACAGACAGACCAGCGAAGTTGGACCAACAAGTCCAACTCTTGAAGTCAATAGACCGGCAGGCAGGCAGGCAGGCAGGAAGACAGGCAGTCAAACCCACACGTCCCGGTCCGCAATCGGATTTGAGCGCTGCCGCTGGATACCTGCCGCCCCCACCCCCATCCCGGATCCAGCAAGATTTTGGAAACGCGCGCGCGAGAGAGAGAGACCACGCGCACACCCAAACCAACCGACCCCGAGTTGCGCAAGAACAAATCGAAGGGGTTAAAAAAGGGGGGGGTGTAGGTTCACCTGCTTGGGAGAGGAGAGGTGGGGTTGGGCTAGATTACCTCCAAGGTCCCTTCCCTTCTATTCCATTCCATTCCATCTTTTCTTTTCTATCCTATTTCATTCCATGTTTCCTTTCCTTTCCCTTTCTCTCCTATTCTATCCTTTCCTATCCTATTCCATTCCGTTCTCTCCTCTCCTCCTATCCTATCCTATTCCATTCCATTTTTTTCCTTTTCTCTCCTATTCTATCCTTTCCTTTCATATCTTATTCCATTCCGTTCTCTCCTCTCCTCCTATCCTAATTTCTATTCTATAGAGAGAGAGCCATCTTATAAATAACTCTACGTGGCTCCCAAATTGAAAGTAAAACCATAAGAAACGCCATAAAACTATAAAACAGCAATAAATGTATTAAAAGCCCTTAAAAATGTATAACAGGCACGGCCTTGGATATGAAACGGAAATGCCTGGTGTCCTTTGCCAGCGTCAAGGAAAAAAACCCTTCAAATCCTCAAGAAGTTGAAACCATCAGGACAAACTAGGAAAACAGCCTGGAGAAAAATAGCCAGGGCCTCCCTCTACTGGAAGACGCCATAAATTAGGTTTGGTCCAGAATTTAGTTTTTAGTTTTTTAATATTAGATTTGTGCCATTATAATATTGTTTTTATCATTGTTGTGAGCCACCCCGAGTCTTCGGAGAGGGGCGGCATACAAATCTAATAAATTATTATTATTATTATTATTATTATTATTATTATTATTATTATTATTATTATTATTCTGTCTGGGTTCCCCCAGACCTCAACACCAACTGGAAAAAACAGCCAGACACGCTGGTAAAAGCAAAAGTACTTTATAGCTTGAAAAATAAACACAGAGAAAAACCTGTTCTTCCCAACAGACAGGCTATAAGACTTTACAGCAGAGTCCTGATGTCCAGACAATACAGCAGCCTTCTTGCTGGCACACCCACCACTGTAGAGAATAAGACCCCCACCTTTTCCCCCCAAGGTTTCAGTATTCAAAGTCACAAACCAGAATTCCAAGACGCCAAAGATCACAGCCAGGTCCCAGGACTCCCAAAGATAATACTCCACAAGCCAGGAAGGGTGGGTCTGCCTTTTAGCCTTTCCAGAGAGCACCACACCTAAACCCAGCTGTTGCCTCTTTAGTGCTGAAAGTACCTAGCTAATTGGTCCCTTCGCTGGGTTGCTCTTCTCTGTCGCAGATCGATTATTGCTTGGGCATTTTCCTCTAAGGAATCCAGGCTGCTTGCTGGGGAGAGCTCCCTCTGGGGGGACTCTGGCTGTCCCCCCTCTTCTTCAGCCTGAGATTCCTCCTCCTCGTCTGCCTGCACCTCCTGTTCCTCATCCTCCCCCTCTGAGCCGGAAACCGACAGAAGATCAGCCGTTCCCTGAGGGGCCTCAGACGGAACCACAACAATTATTATTATTATTATTATTATTATTATTATTATTATTATTATTATTATTATTATTATTATTAGACAGCTAGCTTGTATTTCACATTTGCATTTATTAGTTTGTCAAACATGTACAAGATAGGAAGTGTAGGTATAAACATAAATGTTTGTAATGTTTCAGGGTTCAAGAAAATATAAGATAGCTGAACAAGAAGAGGGGCAGGCAACTTAGAACTAAGGAGAAATTTCCTGACAGTTAGAACAATTGATCAGTGGAACAGCTTGCCCCCAGAAGTTGTGATGCTCCAACACTGGAAGATTTTAAGAAGATGTTGGATAACAATTTGTCTGAAGCAGTGTAGGGTTTCCTGCCTAAGCAGGGGGTTGGACTAGAAGACCTCCAAGGTCCCTTATTTTTATTTACTTACTTACTTACTTACTTACTTACTTACTTACTTACTTACTTACTTACTTACTTACTTACTTACTTATTGGATTTATATGCAATTTATATCCAACTCTGTTGTTATTGTCATTATTTGGGGGAAAACATGGATAGATGTCATAAAATCAGGTTTAATAATAATTTAATAATAATTTATTAGATTTGTATGCCGTCCCTCTCCGTGGACTCGGAGCAGCTCGCAACAAATAATACAATATAACAAATCTAATATTAAAAACATTTAAAACCCCACATTAAAACCATACAATTCCATGCATTAACTATATATACCTGGGGTTATCTTAGTTCCCCCATGCCTGGCGACATAGGTGGGTCTTTAGTAACTTATGAAAGGCAAGGAGGGTGGGGGTGGTTCTAATCTCTGGGGGGAGTTGATTCCAAAGCACTGTGGCCGCCACAGAGAAGGCTCTCCCCCTGGGGCCTGCCAGCCAACATTGTTTAGTCGACGGGACCCGGAGGAGGCCATGACTGTTACAACAAATGAACATAATAGGCAGCCTCCCTTATGGTCGTTATGTTGTAGACTACATGTAATAACTCTGTTCTCATCGTTCCTAAACTCCATCTCCTCCCACTTACGACTGTATAACTGTAATTTGTTGCTTGTAGACTTACGATTTATATTAATATTGATTGGCTAATAAAGAATTCAGTTCCGTTCAGATCAGTTCTATTCTATTCATTTCTGGGGGGAAAGAAAGAAATGCAAAAAAAAGTCATTTTTATTTATTCCATTTCTGTGGCCACCCAATGCAACTCTGAGCAATTCTGCGTAGCTCAGCTAAGTTTGATTGAACTGCTCTACATCTTAATCTGTTCTGCCAGACTGACGGCACAAGCCCCCAGTTAGGTGCAAAGGTAGAAAATCAGAAACACACAAACGTGAAAAGTCAAGAACACTGTTTTTATCCAAAGTAAAATAGAAGCAAAACACCCTTTTGGTAGTCCAAGGGCTCACCTTCAAAGCAACAGACTTGAATGCAGTGAAAAACAATAAACAAACACAAAGCAAGTAACAAGCAGCTGTGAAGACGTCACAGCCACTCTCCTTCAAATGTTTTCAAACTCACACATTTGACTATGGTTTAAATTCAGAGTCCTGGTATCAAAGCAAAGAGAGTCCTTGGAGAAGCCACTTCCACTCTCACCGAACAGATAAACTTCCACACTTCTGCAGCCAAAACGCTGCCAATTTAACAGCCGCCCCGATTAGTTGAACCACACCCAACCACAGGTGAAACTCCCTTATCTCCTGTAGTATTTCTGCAGCTGCTCTTTCCTCGTCATTGCCCTGCGGCTGCGTATGTCAATGAATGTCTCTTCATCTGAATCCATCGAGGATAATGAGGATGAATTGCTTCCTAATGGGCTGACTGCCATGGCCCCCTCTGAGGATCCCATTCCCAATGTAAAAAACAAAACAAAATAGAAGGTCTAAAACTGACGTTGGCAGTGCGGCCCGGGGGCCGGATGCGGCCCGCCTGCTGTCTCTGACCGGCCTGTGAAGGAAGGAAGGAAGAAAGGAGGAAGGAAGAAAGAAAGGAGAAAGGAAGGAAGGAAGGAGAAAGGAAGGAAGGAAGGAGGAAGGAAGGAAGAATTGGAGGGAGCAAGGAAGGAAGGAGAAATTATCTTTCCATGCCCCTTTGCAAAAGTCCAATAAATGCTCATTTTTTCATTGTTCATTGGTTTCATTGTCCTTTACAATAATTTAAAGCAAACCCCCCAAATTCAAAGCTACTTTCAGGCAAAGCCTCCACTATATTTTCTCAAGTGACAATGTAGGTCAGTTGAAGAGAGGCACCTGAAGGGAATATTTTGAAAGAGAAGAAAAGAACTGCCCAAAAGCAGAAAATAAAGGCAAAGAAAATCAGAGAGACAGAAGCTTCTCTCCATTTGGAGAAGGAAGGAAGGAAGGAAGGAAGGAAGGAGAAATGGTGGAAGGAAGGAAGGGGTGGGCAATTACCGGTAATTTATAATTATAACATGATTATAATATATAATTATATATATATATAATATACCTGTAATATAATATAATATAATATAATATATAATTATAATTTATAATTTATAATATAATTAACTCAATTCTACCCAGTAATATACAGTACTGGGTAGAACTGAGTTAATTATATTAATCCTGCCCTCTAAAACCATCCC